>NC_092053.1:76106816-76406816 GCF_003086295.3 Arachis hypogaea
AGATATGATAGAAGATTGATTTGTCAAAAAAAAAAAAAAAAAAAAAAAGATAGAAGATAATGAAAAAAGATAATCGATTTTTAGAAATTGAAAAAATGATAGTAAAAGATAATTTGAAAAAGATAGATTTTTATTGAATTTTGAAAAGAAATATTTGAAGATGTTGAAAAAAAGGATTTGATGATTTGAAAAGATTTTTGTGAAAAAGAGATAACTTTGTTTGAAAAGGATTTGAAAAAAGGGCTTATGAATTAAGATACATTTGATTTTTTTTTGAAATTAGGGTTTTAGAAATTAGTTTGGACATGTTTGTAAGAATATGAATTGAACATAAAAATGGAAAAAATGAATTGAAAAGAAATTCCTACTCCCACATCCTGGCGTTAAACGCCCACTTATGTTTTGGGCTTAACGCATTGTTTGGTCTGGCGTTTACGCCAGCTTTGTTCTATGGCGTTAAACCAAAGTCACGTTTTTCTGAACGCCAGGAGCTGTCATCGCGAAACGCCCAGAAGTTGCTTTTTTCTGGCGTTTAACGCCCAGATGGCTGTCATACTGGCGTTAAACGCCCAGTATATGCTCCTTTTGGGCGTTTAACGCCCAGTTGTGCCTCTTACTGGCGTTTTTTTGCCAGTGAGCTCTTTCTCTCTGTTTTTTGTGCTGAATCCTTCTGTAACCCTGTAACTTATGCAATGACTCTTTACCTTATTAACAATGAACTTTATATAAACAAATAAATCAAGAATAGGGCAAAATAACAGAAAAAGTTTCCCAATGGCTGGGTTGCCTCCCAGCAAGCGCTTCTTTATTGTCTTTAGCTGGACCTTGCTGAGCTTTTAATCTAGCCTCAGCCTTGAGCAATCTTGCTCAACATTTCCTTCAAGATAGTGTTTGATTCTCTGTCCATTAATAATGAACTTTTTATCAGAATCAATGTCTTGAAGCTCCACAAAACCATATGGTGATACACTTGTAATTACATATGGTCCCTCCACTGGGATTTCAGTTTCCCAGGGAATAGCCTGAGCCTAGAGTTAAACAGCAGAATCTTTTGTCCTGGTTCAAAGACTCTTGATGACAGCTTTCTGTCATGCCATCTTTTTGATTTCTCCTTATAAAGCTTGGCATTTTCGAAAGCAGTGAGTCTAAATTCCTCTAGCTCATTTAGCTGGAGTAATCTTTTTTTTTCGGCTAACTTGGCATCAAAAGTTCAGGAATCTGGTTGCCCAGTAGGCCTTATGTTCCAGTTCCACGGGCAGATGACAGGCCTTACCATACAGAAGCTGGTATGGAGAGGTTTCTATAGGAGTCTTGAATGCTGTTCTGTAAGCCCACAGAGCATCATCCAACCCTGTTCCCAATCCTTTCTACGGGTACTGACAGTCCGTTCCAAGATTCTTTTTAGTTCTCTATTAGAGACTTCAGCTTGCCCATTTGTCTGTGGATGATATGGAGTGGCCACCTTGTGGCTAATCCCATACCGGACCATGGCAGAGTAAAGCTATTTGTTGCAGAAGTGAGTGCCCTCATCACTGATTAGTACTCTAGGGACACCAAACCTGCTGAAGATATGTTTCTGGAGGAACTTCAGTACTGTCTTAGTATCATTAGTGGGTATGTCAATGGCCTCTACCCATTTTGATACATAATCGACTGCCACCAGAATATAAGTGTTTGAGTATGATGGTGGGAAAGGCCCCATGAAGTCAATTCCCCATACATCAAACAACTCAATCTCCAAAATCCCTTATTGAGGCATGGCGTAACCATGAGGCAGATTACCAGCTCTCTGGCAACTGTCACAGTTACGTACAAACTCTCGGAAATCTCTATAGAGGGTAGGCCAGTAGAAGCTACATTGGAGGACCTTGGTGGCTGTTCGCTCACCTCCGAAATGGCCTCCATATTGTGATCCATGGCAATGCCATAAGATCTTCTGTGCTTCCTCTCTAGGTACACACCTATGGATTATTCCGTCTGCACATCTCTTAAAGAGATAGGGTTCATCCCAGAAGTAGTACTTTGCATCAGTAATTAATTTTTTCTTTTGTTGCCTGCTGTACTCCTTGGGTATGAACCTTACAGCTTTATAGTTTGCAACGTCTGCAAACCATGGTGTTTCCTGAATGGCGAATAAATGCTCATCCGGAAAGGTTCAGAGATCTCAAAAGAGGGGGCGCCCCTTCTATTGGCTCTATTCGGGACAGATGATCAGCCACTTGGTTCTCTGTCCCTTTTCTGTCTCTTATTTCTATATCAAACTCTTGCAGAAGCAACACCCATCTTCTGAGCCTGGGTTTTGAATCTTGCTTTGTGAGTAGATATTTAAGAGCTGCATGGTCAGTGTACATAATCACTTTTGATCCTACCAAGTATGATCTAAACTTGTCAATGGCATAAACTACTGCAAGCAATTCTTTTTCTGTTGTTGTGTAATTTTTCTGGGCATTATTTAAAACACGGCTAGCATAATAAATGACATGCAAAAGCTTGTCATGCCTCTGCCCAAGTACTGTACTAATGGCGTGATCACTGGCATCACACATTAGTTCAAATGGTAATGTCCAGTCTGGTGCAGAAATAACTGGTGCTGTGACCAGTTTAGCTTTCAGAGTCTCAAACGCTTGCAGACACTCTGTGTCAAACACAAATAGCGTGTCAGCAGCTAGCAGATTGCTCAGGGGTTTTGCAATTTTTGAAAAATCCTTTATAAACCTCCTGTAGAATCCTGCATGCCCCAGAAAGCTTCTGATTGCCTTAACATTAGCAGGTGGTGGTAATTTTCAATTACTTCCACTTTAGCTTGATCCACCTCTATTCCCTTGTTTGAAATTTTATGCCCAAGGACAATTCCTTCAGTCACCATAAAGTTGGATTTTTCCCAGTTTAAAACTAGGTTGGTCTCTTGGCATCTTTTCAGAACAAGTGCTAAATGGTTAAGGCAGGAGCTGAATGAGTCTGCAAATACTGAAAAGTCATCCATGAAGACTTCCAGAAATTTCTCTACCATATCAGAGAAGATAGAGAGCATGCACCTCTGAAAGATTGCAGGTGCATTAAACAGACCAAAGGGCATCCTTCTGTAAGCAAACACTCCAGAAGGACATGTGAATGCTGTTTTCTCTTGGTCCTGGGGATCTACTGCAATTTGGTTATAACCTGAATAGCCATCCAAAAAGCAGTAGTATTCATGACCTGCTAGTCTCTCTAGCATCTGATCTATGAATGGTAAAGGAAAATGATCCTTTCTAGTGGCTGTATTGAGCCTTCTGTAGTCAATACACATGCTCCACCCTGTAACTGTTCTTGTAGGAACCAGTTCATTCTTTTCATTGTGAACCACTGTCATACCTCCCTTTTTGGGGACAACTTGAACAAGGCTCACCCAGGGCTATCAGAAATAGGATAAATAATCCCAGCCTCTAGTAACTTGGTGACCTCCTCCTGCACCACTTCCTTCGTGGCTGGATTTAGCCGCCTCTGTGGTTGAACCACTGGCTTAGAATTATCCTCCAATAGGATTTTGTGCATGCATCTAGCTGGGCTTATGCCCTTAAGGTCATTTATGGACCACCCAAGAGCTGTCTTGTGTGTCCTTAGCACTTGAATTAGTGCTTCCTCTTCCAGTGGATTTAAAGCAGAGCTTATGATCACTGGAAAAGTGTCACCTTCTCCCAGAAATGCATATTTCAGGGATGGTGGTAATAGCTTGAGCTCAAGTTTAGGAGGTGTTTCCTCTTCCTGAGGAAGTTTCAGAAGTTCTTTCAATTCTTCTGAATCCTCCAAATCAGGCTGAACATCTTTAAAGATGTCTTCCAGCTCTGATTCGAGACTCTCAGCCATGTTGATCTCCTCTACCAAAGAGTCAATAAGAACAACTTTTATGCAGTCTTTAGGTGTGTCTGGATGTTGCATGGCTTTGACAGCATTTAACTTGAACTCATCCTCATTGACCCTCAGGGTTACTTCCCTCTTTTGGACATCAATGAGAGTTCATCCAGTTGCTAGGAAAGGTCTTCCTAGAATGAGAGTAGCACTCTTGTGCTCTTCCATTTCCAGCACCACAAGTCAATGATGTGTATTTAATGGATCCATCAGCAAGTTGGAGACATATCCGGGTTGGTTTGACTTCTTCAGTTAAACCAAGCTTTCTGATAGTGGATGCAGGTATTAGATTGATGCTTGCTCCAAGATCACATAAAGCTGTCTTGGTGCAATTACCCTCTAGTGTGCATGGTATCAGAAAGCTCCCGGGATCCTTAAGCTTTTCTGGGAAGCTTTTTAGAATGACTACACTACATTCTTCAGTGAGGAGAACTCTTTCAGTTTCTCTCCAATCCTTCTTATGACTCAAGATCTCTTTCATGAACTTGGCATAAGAAGGTATTTGCTCAGGTGCCTCTGCAAACGGAATCTTTATTTCAAGAGTCCGAAGATAGTCTGTAAAGCGAGCAAATTGCTTATCCTGCTCCTCTTTATGGAGTTTTTGAGGATAAGGCATCTTGGCTTTGTATTTCACAACCTTATTTCCTGCAGGTTTACTTCCTACAGAGGTAGTTGGAGAAGCCTTTTTAGAGGGGTTGTTATGAGCACTTGTGTGTGTCTGATCCCTCACTGGCATTTGATTGCCAGAGTCAGAAGCTGGAGTGGCGTTGGATGCCAACACCTTACTTGTTCCTGGTGTTTGAACGCCAGAACTGAGCTTCCATTGGGCGTTTGACGCCATATTATTGCTTGTTTCTGGCGTTTGAACGCCAGAGTTATTCTTCTCTGGGCTCTTACTGTCCTCAGAGGGATTGTGAATAGCAGTTTGTTCATTTCTTGGCTTCCTGCTGCCTTGAAGTGAGGTATTTAATATTTTTCCACTTCTTAATTGAACTACTTGGCATTCTTCTGTTATTTGTTTTGATAACTGCTGTTCTGTTTGCCTCAACTGTACTTCCATGTTTATATTAGCCCTTCTTGTAACCAAGCGTGAAAAAAACTATGTAAAAACTCAATACGCACGTTCATAATCTTAGTTCTTTGTCACAACTTCGCACAACTAACCAGCAAGTGCACTGGGTCGTCCAAGTAATAAACCTTACGTTAGTAAGGGTCGATCCCACGAAGATTGTCGGCTTGAAGCAAGCTATGGTCACCTTGTAAATCTCAATCAGGCAGATTCAATTGATTATAGAGATTTAATAATTAAAAGATAAGTAAAATATAAAATAAAGATAGTGATACTTATGTAATTCATTGGTGAGAATTTCAGATAAGCGTATAGAGATGCGTTCATTCCTCCTGAACTTCTGCTTTCCTGTTGTCTTCATCCAATCATTCATACTCCTTTCTATGGCAAGCTGTATGTTAGGCATCACCGTTGTCAATTGCTACATCCTGTCCTCTCAGTGAAAATGGTCCAATGCACTGTCACTGCATGGCTAATCATCTGTCGGTTCTCGATCATACTGGAATAGGATCTATTGATCCTTTTGCATCTGTCACTACACCAAGCACTCACGAGTTTGAAGCTCGTCGCAGCCATCCCTTCCCAGATCCTACTCGAAATACCACAGACAATGTTTAGACTTTTTGGATCTCAAGAATGGCCGTCCATGGATTTTAACTTATACCACGAAGATTCTGATTAAGGAATCCCAAAGATACTCATTCAATCTAAGGTAGAACGGATGTAGTTGTCAGGCACGCGTTCATAGTTGGGAATGATGATGATTGTCCCGATCATCACATTCATATTGAGGTGCGAATGAATATCTTAGAATCGGAATAAGCTTGAATTGAATAGAAAAACAATAGTACTTTGTATTAATTCATGAGGAACAGCAGAGCTCCACACCTTAATCTATGGTGTGTAGAAATTCTACCGTTGAAAATACATAAGTGATGAAGGTCCAGGCATGGCCGAGAGGCCGGCCCCCAAATGTGATCTAAAGATTAAACTAAAGATGTTCCAAAAGATGTAAAAACAATAGTAAAAAGTCCTATTTATGCTAAACTAGTTACTAGGGTTTACATAAATGAGTAAATGATGCAGAAATCTACTTCTGGGGCCCACATGGTGTGTGCTTGGGCTGAGCATTGAGCTTTACATGTGTAGAGGCTTCTCTTGGAGTTGAACACCAGTTTGTAACCTGTTTCTGGCGTTTAACACCACTTTGCAACCTGTTTCTGGCGTTTAACTCTAGAATGCAGCATGGAACTGGCGTTGAATGCCAGTTTGCGTCTTCTAAACTCGGGCAAAGTATGGGCTATTATATATTGCTGGAAAGCCCTGGATGTCTACTTTCCAACGCAATTGAGAGCGAGCCATTTGAGTTCTGTAGCTCCAGAAAATCCACTTTGAGTGCAGGGAGGTCAGAATCTAGCAGCATCTGCAGTCCTTCTTCATCCTCTGAATCTGATTTTTGCTCAAGTCCCTCAATTTCAGGCAGAAAATACCTGAAATCACAGAAAAACACACAAACTCATAGTAAAGTCCAGAAATGTGATTTTTATTTAAAAACTAATAAAAATATACTAAAAACTAACTAAATTATATTGAAAACTATGTAAAAACAATGCCAAAGAGCGTATAAATTATTCGCTCATAACAACACCAAACTTAAATTGTTGCTTGTCCCCAAGCAATTGAAAATCAAATAGGATAAAAAGAAGAGAATATACTATGAATTCCAAAATATCAATGAAACTTAGCTCCAATCAGATGAGCGGGACTTGTAGCTTTTTGCCTCTTGAATAGTTTTTGCATCTCACTTTATCCATTAAAGTTCAAAATGATTGGCATCCATAGGAACTCAGAGTTCAGATAGTGTTATTGATTCTCCTAATTCAGTATGTTGATTCTTGAACACAGCTACATTATGAGTCTTGGCCGTGGCCCTAAGCACTTTGTTTTCCAATATTACCACCGGATACATAAATGCCACGGACACATAATTGGGTGAACATTTTCAGATTGTGACTCAACTTTGCTAAAGTCCCCAATTAGAGGTGTCCAGGGTTCTTAAGCACACTCTTTTTTTTTTCTGCTTTGGACCTTGACTTTAACCGCTCAGTCTCAAGCTTTTACTTGACACCTTCACGCCATAAGCACATGGTTAGGGACAGCTTGGTTTAGCCGCTTAGGCCAGGATTTTATTCCTTTAAGCCCTCCTATCCACTGATGCTCAAAGCCTTGGATCCTTTTTATTTACCCTTGCCTTTTGGTTTTAAGGGCTATTGGCTTTTTGCTCTTGCCTTTTGGTTTAAAGAGCTTTTGGCTTTTTCTGCTTGCTTTTTCTTTTTCTTTTTTTTCGCTATATTTTTTTTCTGCAAGCTTTTGTATTCACTACTTTTTCTTGCTTCAAGAATCATTTTTATGATTTTTCAGATTATCAAATAACATTTCTCCTTTTTCCTTATTCTTCAACAGCCAACATATTTAACATTCATAAATATCAAATTCAAAAGACACATGCACTGTTCAAGCATTCATTAAGAAAACAAAAAGTATTGTCACCACATCAAAATAATTAAACTAGTTTCAAGGATGAATTCGAAACCCTGTACTTCTTGTTCTTTTGTTTTTAAAACAGTTTTCATTTAAGAGAGGTGATGGAGTCATAGGACATTCATAGCTTTAAGACATAGACACTTAGACACTAGTGATCATATAGTAAAGACACAAACATAATTAAACATGAAGCATGGAAACCAAAAACAGAAAATAAGTAGACAAGGAGATTAAGGAATGAGTCCACCTTAGTGAGGGTGGCGTCTTCCTCTTCTTGAAGGACCAATGGTGCTTTTGAGCTCCTATATGTCTCTTCCTTGTATTTGTTGCTCCTCCCTCATGGCTCTTTGATCTTCTCTAATTTCATGGAGGATGATGGAATGCTCTTGGTGCTCCACCCTTAGTTATCCCATATTGGAACTTAATTCTCCTAGGGAGGTGTTGATTTACTCCCAATAGTTTTGTGGAGGAAAGTGCATCCCCTGAGGCATCTCAGGGATTTCATGGTGAGGAATTTTCTCATGCTCAGGTTGAGGTCCATGATCTCTTATTTGATCCATCCTTTTCTTAGTGATGGGCTTATCCTCTTCAATGAGGATGTCTCCCTCTATGTCAATTCCAGCCGAATTGCAGAGGTGGCATATGAGGTGAGGAAAGGCTAACCTTGCCCAAGTGGAGCACTTGTCAGCCACCTTGTAAAGTTCTTGAGGTATAATCTCATGAACTTCCACCTCCTCTCCAATT
This sequence comes from Arachis hypogaea, assembly GCF_003086295.3. Classification (NCBI taxonomy): domain Eukaryota; kingdom Viridiplantae; phylum Streptophyta; class Magnoliopsida; order Fabales; family Fabaceae; genus Arachis; species Arachis hypogaea. The sequence continues at coordinate 76,115,059 of NC_092053.1, forward strand.
ATGATACTATGGATCATGATGGCCCAGTCTATAGTAACTTCAGACCGGTTACTAGTAGGAATGATTGAGCGTTGAATGAACTCTAGCCATCCCCTAGCCACTGGTTTGAGGTCATGCCTTCTTAATTGAACCGGCTTGCCTCTTGAGTCAATTTTCCATTGAGCTCCTTCCTCACATATGTCTATGAGGAGTTGGTCCAACCTTTAATCAAAGTTGACCCTTCTTGTGTAGGGGCGTGTGTTCTCTTCCATCATTGGCAAGTTTAACGCCAGCCTTACATTTTCCGGACTGAAATCTAAGTATTTCCCCGAACCATGGTAAGCCAATGCTTTGGATTCGGGTTCACACTTTGATCATGGTTCCTAGTGATCCATGCTTTTGCATAGAACTCTTGAACCATTAAGATCCCGACTTGTTGAATGAGGTTGGTGAGAGCTTCCCAACCTCTTCTTTGGATCTCAAGTCGGATCTCCGGATACTCATTCATTTTGAGCTTGAAAGGAACCTCAGGGATCACTTTTTTCTTGACCACAACTTCATACAAGTGGTCTTGATGGACCTTTGAGATGAATCTCTCCATCTCCCATGACTCAGAGGTGGAAGCAATTGCCTTCTCTTTCCTCTTTCTAGAGATTTCTCTGGCCTTAGGTGCCATAAATGGTTATGGAAAAATAAAAAGCTATGCTTTTACCATACCAAAATTAAAATGCGTGCTTGTCCCCGAGCAAAAGAAGAAAGAAAGTAGTAGAAGAAGAAGAAAATGGAAGAGATGGGAGAGGAAAATGTATTCGGCCAAGGAGAAGAAGAGAGGGTTATGTTTTGTGAAAATGAAGAAGGAGTGAGGGGTTTATATAGGAGTGAGGGGGGTGTAGGGTTCGGCCATTAGGGTTGGGTTTGGGAGGGAACTTAGTTTGAATTTTGAAGGTAGGTGGGGTTTATGGGGAAGAGAGGATGGATGTGAGTCATGAAGAGGTGATGGGAAAGGGTGATTGAGGTGATTGGTGAAGGGTATTTGGGGAAGAGAGTTATGAAAAGGTGTGAAGAGAAGAGAAGAAAAATTTGGGGATCCTGTGGGGTCCACAGATCAAGTGGGGTCAAGGACTTAACATCCCTGCTCCAATGAGGCGTGTAAAACGCCCTTGTTGTGCAATCCTGGCGTTTAACGCCAGACTGCTGCATGTTTCTGGCGTTAAACGTCCAAATGTAGCCTGTTTCTGGCGTTTAACACCAGGCAGATGCTTGTTTCTGGCGTTAAATGCCAGCTTGGTGCCTGTTTCTGGCGTTAAACGCCAGACAGATGATTGTTTCTGGTGTTTAAACGCCAGACTGCTCTTCTCCAGGGTGTACTATTTTTAATGCTGTTTTTCATTTTGTTTTTGATTTTTTAGTAGTTTTTGTGACTTCACATGATCATCAACCTAATAAAACACGAAATAACAAAAAGAAATAAAATAGATATGATTAAATAACATTAGGTTGCCTCCCAACAAGTGCTTCTTTAATGTCAATAGCTTGACAGTGAGCTCTCACGGAGCCTCACAGATAATCAGAGCAAGGTTGGAACCTCTTAACACCAAACTTAGAGTTTGAATGTGGGGGTTCAACACCAAACTTAGAGTTTGGTTGTGGCCTCCCAACACCAAACTTAGAGTTTGACTGTGGGGGCTTTGGTTGACTCTGCAGTGAGAGAAGCTTTTCATGCTTCCTCTCCATGGTTACAGAAGGAGATCCTTGAGTTTCAAATACAAGGTTGTCCTCATTCAGTTGGAGGACCAATTCTCCTCTGTCCACATCAATCACAGCTCTTGCTATGGCTAGGAAGGGTCTTCCAAGGATGATGGATTCATCCTCATCCTTCCCAGTGTCTAGGATTATGAAATCAGCAGGGATGTAAAGGCCTTCAACCTTCACTAACACGTCCTTTACTTGTCCTTTACTAACCCTGTAATAGTAGAGATGGCAGACAAATCTATGAAAATGGCTTATGGACAAGTAGAGGACGTGTTAGTAAAGGTTGAAGGCCTCTACATCCCTGCTGATTTCATAATCCTAGACACTGGGAAGGATGAGGATGAATCCATTATCCTTGGAAGACCCTTCCTAGCCACAGCAAAAGCTATGATTGATGTGGAATGAGGAGAGTTGGTCCTTCAACTGAATGACGACTACCTTGTGTTCAAGACTCAAGGTTCTCCTTCTATAACCATGGAGAGGAAGCATGAAAAGCTTCTCTCACTGCAGAGTCAACCAAAGCCCCCACAGTCAAACTCTAAGTTTAGTGTTGGGAGGCCACAACCAAACTCTAAGTTTGGTGTTGAACTCCCATATCCAAACTCTAAGTTTGGTGTTGGGAGGTCTCAACAATGCTCTGAACATCTGTGAGGCTCCATGAGAGCTCACTGTCAAGCTATTGACATTAAAGAAGTGCTTGTTGGGAGGCAACCCAATATATTTAATTATATCTATATTATTTTTATTTTCATGTTTATTTCATGTTTTATTAGGTTGATAATCATGTGGAGTCACAAAAACTACTGAAAAATCAAAAACAGAATGAAAAATAGAATGAAAAACTGCACACCCTGGAAGAAGAGCTTACTGGCGTTTAAACGCCAGTAAGGGTAGCAGAATGGGCGTTAAACGCCCAGTCTGGCACCATTCTGGGCGTTTAACGCCAGAAACAAGCACCAGACTGGCGTTTAACGCCAGAACAAAGCATTCAACTGGCGTTAAACGCCAGAAACAAGCACCAATCTGGCGTTTAAACGCCAGGATTGCACCCAGAGGAAGGCTAGCGTTAAACGCCAAAAACAAGCATAGAGCTGGTGTTTAACGCCAGAAACAAGTTACATTTGGGTGTTTAACGCCAGAACCAAGCATGGAAGTGGCGTTAAACGCCAGGATTGCATGCATAGGGTGTTTTACACGCCTAAAAGGTGCAGGGATGTGAAATCCTTGACACCTCAGGATCTGTGGGCCCCATAGGATCACCTCAAGATCTGTAGACCCCACAGGATCCCCACCTACCTCAACTCACCTTCTCCCTCTTCTTCACACAATCCAATAACCCTCTTCCCCAAACACCCTTTCACCAATCACCTCCACCACACTTTCCCATAAACCCCACTACCTCCAAATTCAAAATCACTTTCCCACCCAAACCAACCCTAAATGACCGAACCCTAACCCCTCTCCCTCCACTATATAAACCCCTCATTCCTTCTTCAATTTCACACAACACTACCCTCTCTTCTCCCCCTTGGCTAAAACACACACATCTCTCCCTCTCCTTCATCTCTTCTTCTTCTTCTTCTTTTGCTCAAGGACGAGCAACATTCTAAGTTTGGTGTGGTAAAAGCATAGATTTTTTGTTTTTCCATAACCATTGATGGAACCTAGGGCCAGAGAATCCTCAAGAAAGAGGAAAAGGAAGTCAATTGCCTCCACCTCTAAGTCATGGGAGATGGAAAGATTCATCTCAAAAGTCTATCAAGACCACTTCTATGAAGTTGTGGCCAAGAAGAAAGTGATCCCTGAGGTTCCTTTCAAGCTCAAGAAGAATGAGTATCCGGAGATCCGACTTGAGATCTAAAGAAGAGGTTGGAAAGTCCTCACCAACCCCATTCAACAAGTCGGGATCCTAATGGTTCAAGAGTTCTATGCGAACGCATAGATCACTAGGAACCATGATCAAAGTGTGAACCCGAATCCAAAGCATTGGCTTACCATGGTTCGGGGGAAATACTTAGATTTCAGTCCGGAAAATGTAAGGCTGGCGTTCAACTTGCCAATGATGGAAGAAAATGCACGCCCCTACACAAGAAGGGTCAACTTTGATCAAAGGTTGGACCAAGTCCTCATAGACATATGTGAGGAAGGAGCTCAATGGAAAATTGACTCAAGAGGCAAGCCGGTTCAATTAAGAAAGCATGACCTCAAACCAGTGGCTAGGGGATGGCTAGAGTTCATTCAACGCTCAATCATTCCTACTAGTAACCGGTCTGAAGTTACTATAGACCGGGCCATCATGATCTATAGTATCATGATTGGAGAGGAGGTGGAAATTCATGAGATTATACCTCAAGAACTCTACAAGGTGGCTGACAAGTCCTCCACTTTGGCAAAGTTAGCCTTTCCTCACCTCATTTGCCATTTATGCAATTCGGCTGGGATTGACATAGAGGGAGATATCCTCAATGATGAGGACAAGCCCATCATTAAGAAGAGGATGGAGCAAACAAGAGAGCCTATTCATGGATCTCAAGAGACGCATGAGGAAATTCCTCATCATGAAATCCCTGAGATGCCTCAAGGGATGCACTTTCCTCCACAGAATTTTTGGGAGCAAATCAACACCTCCCTAGGAGAATTAAGTTCCAACATGGGACAACTAAGGGTGGAATACCAAGAGCACTCCATCATCCTTCATGAGATTAAAGAAGATCAAAAAGCTATGAGGGAGGAGCAACAAAGACAAAGAAGAGACATAGAGGAGCTCAAGAGCACCATTGATTCTTCAAAAAGAAGAAGACGCCACCCTCACTAAGGTGGACCCGTTCCTTAATCTCCTTGTTCTTATTTTCCTGTTTTTCGGTTTTTGAGCCTTATGTTTTATTTATGTTTGTGTCTTTACTATATGATCATTAGTGTTTAAATGTCTATGTCTTAAAGTTATGAATGTCCTATGAATCCATCACCTCTCTTAAATGAAAACTGTTCTAAAAACAAAAGAACAAGAAGTACATGGTTTCGAATTCATCCTTGAAACTAGTTTAATTATTTTGATGTAGTGACAATACTTTTTTTTTTCTGAATGAAGGCTTGAACAGTGCATATGTCTTTTGATATTGTGGTTTATGAATGTTAAATATGTTGGCTCTTGAAGAATAAGGAAAAAGGAAAAATGTTATTTGATGATCTGAAAAATCATAAAGATGATTCTTGAAGCAAGAAAAAGCAGTGAATACAAAAGCTTGCGAAAAAAAAAGAAAAGAAAAATGGCAAGAAAAAAATGAGAAAGAAAAAGAAAAAGCAAGCAGAAAAAGCCAAAAGCTCTTTAAACCAAAAGACAAGAGCAAAAAAGCCAAAAGCCCTTAAAACCAAAAGGCAAGGGTAAAAAGGATCTAAGGCTTTGAGCATCAGTGGATAGGAGGGCCTAAAGGAATAAAATCCTGGCCTAAGCGGCTAAACCAAGCTGTCCCTAACCATGTGCTTATGGCGTGAAGGTGTCAAGTTAAAACTTGAGACTGAGCGGTTAAAGTCGAGGTCCAAAGCAAAAGAAGAGTGTGGTTAAGAACCATGGATACCTCTAATTGGTGACTTTAGCAAAGCTGAGTCACAATCTGAAAAGGTTCACCCAGTTATGTGTTTGTGGCATTTATGTATCCGGTGGTAATACTGGAAAACAAAGTGCTTAGGGCCGGCCAAGACTCATAAAGTAGCTGTGTTCAAGAATCAACATACTGAACTAGGAGAATCAATAACACTATATGAACTCTGAACTTCAATGGATAAAGTGAGATGCCAAAACTATTCAAGAGGGAAAAAGCTACTAGTCCCGCTCATCTGATTGGAGCTAAGTTTCATTGATAGTTTGGAATTTATAGTATATTCTCTTCTTTCTATCCTATTTGATTTTCAGTTTCTTGGGGACAAGCAACAACTTAAGTTTGGTGTTGTGATGAGCGGATAATTTATCCGCTTTTTGGCATTGTTTTTAGTATGTTTTTAGTATGATTTAGTTAGTTTTTATTATAGTTTTATTAGTTTTTAATTAAAAATCACATTTCTGGACTTTACTATGACTTTGTGTATTTTTCTGTGATTTCAGGTATTTTCTGGCTGAAATTGAGGGACTTGAGCAAAGATCAGATTCAGAGGTTGAAGAAGGACTGCAGATGTTGTTGGATTCTGACCTCCCTGCACTCAAAGTGGATTTTCTGGAGCTACAGAACTTTAAATGGCACGCTCCCAATTGTGTTGGAAAATAGACATCCAGAGCTTTCCAGAAATATATAATAATCCATATTTTGCCCGAGTTTAGATGACGTAAACTGGCATTCAACGCCAGCTTTCTGCCCTATTCTGGAGTTAAACGCCAGAAACAAGTTGCAAAGTGGAGTTAAACGCCAGAAACACGTTACAAACTGGTGTTCAACTCCAAGAACGACCTCTCCACATGAAAGCTTCATGCGCAGCCCAAGCACACACCAAGTGGGCCCTGGAAGTGGATTTCTGCATCATTTACTTATCTCTGTAACCCTAGTAACTAGTTTTAGCATAAATAGGACTTTTTACTATTGTATTAGACATCTGGGGACGTTTAGTTCTTAGATCATGGGGGCTGGCCTCTCGGCCATGCCTAGACCTTGTTCTTATGTATTTTCAACGGTAGAGTTTCTACACACCATAGATTAAGGTGTGGAGCTCTGCTGTTCCTCATGAATTAATGCAAAGTACTATTGTTTTTAGGGTCGATTCTACGGAGATTGTTGGCTTGAAGCAATCTATCATTATCTTGTAAATCTTAGTCAGGAAATCAATTATGATTATCAGTTTCAATTGCGAAAAATAAGAGAGCATGAAATAACTACTTGTTATGCAATAATGGAGAATATGTTAGAGTTTTGGAGATGTTTTGTCTTCTGAATCTCTGCTTTCCGCTGTCTTCTTCTTCACGCACGCAAGGTTCCTCCTATGGCAAGCTGTGTGTTGGTGGATCACCGTTGTCAATGGCTACCATCCGTCCTCTCAGTGAAAAGGGTCCAGGTGTGCTATCACCGCACGGCTAATCATCTGTCGGTTCTCACTCCTGCTGGAATAGGATCCATTGATCCTTTTGCGTCTGTCACTACGCCCAACCTTTGTGAGTTTGAAGCTCGTCACAGTCATTCAATCCATGAATCCTACTCGGAATACCACAGACAAGGTTTAGACTTTCCGGATTCACAAGAATACTGCCAATGGATTCTTGCTTATACCACGAAGATTCTGATTAAGGAATCCAAGAGATATTCATTCAATCGAAGGTAAAACGGGAGTGGTTGTCAGGCACAAGTTCATAGATTGAGAATGGTGATGAGTGTCACGGATCATCACATTCATCATATTGAAGTGTGAATGAACATCTTAGATAGAAATAAGCGTGTTTGAATGGAAAATAGAAATAATTGCATTAATTCATCGAGACACAGCAGAGCTCCTCACCCCCAACAATGGAGTTTAGAGACTCATGTCATCAAAGAGTACAAACTTCAGATCTAAAATGTCATGAGGTACAAAATAAATCTCTAAAAGTGGTTTAAAAACTAAACTAGTAACCTAGGTTTACAGAAAATGAATAAACTAAGATAATTGGTGCAGAAATCCACTTCTGGGGCCCACTTGGTGTGTGCTGGGGTAGAGACTTAAGCTTCTCATGTGCCTAGGCTGTTTCTGGAGTTGCACTCCAATTTGTAACCTGTTTTTGGCATTTGACGCCAGACTGCAACATGGAACTGGCGTTGAAACGCCAGTTTATGTCGTCTATCCTTGAGCAAAGTATGGACCTTTATATATTGCTGGAAAGCCCTGGATGTCTACTTTCTAACGCAATTGATAGCGCGCCATTTGGACTTCTGTAGCTCCAGAAAAGCTATTTCGAGTGCAGGGAGGTCAGAATCCAACAACATCTGCAGTCCTTTTTCAGCCTGAATCAGATTTTTGCTCAGCTCCCTCAATTTCAGCCAGAAAACACTTGAAATTACAGAAAAACACACAAACTCATAGTAAAGTCCAGAAATATGATTTTTATTTAAAAACTAATAAAAATATAATAAAAACTAACTAAATCATACTAAAAACATACTAAAAACAATGCCAAAAAGCGTATAAATTATCCGCTCATCACAACACCAAACTTAAATTGTTGCTTGTCCCCAAGCAACTAAAAATCAAATAGCATAAAAAGAAGAGAATATACAATGAATTCCAAAAACATCTGTGAAGATCAGTATTAAATAGATTAGCGGGGCTATTAGCTTTTGGCTTCTAAACAGTTTTGGCATCTCACTTCATCCTTTGAAGTTCAAAATGATTGGCATCTATAGGAACTTAGAATTCAGATAGTGTTATTGACTTTCCTAATTCAGTATGTTGATTCTTGAACACAGCTACTTTATGAGTCTTGGCCGCGACCCTAAGCACTTTGTTTTCCAGTATTACCACCGGATACATAAATGCTACAGACACATGACTGGGTGAACCTTTTCAGATTGTGACTCAGCTTTGCTAGAGTCCCCAATTAGAGGTGTCCAAGGTTCTTAAGCACACTCTTCACTTGACACCTTCACGCCACAAGCACATGGTTAGGGACAGCTTGGTTTAGCCGCTTAGGCCAGGATTTTATTCCTTTAGGCCCTCCTATCCACTGATGCTCAAAGCCTTGGATCCTTTTTATTACCCTTGCCTTTTGGTTTTAAGGGCTATTGGCTTTTTCTGCTTGCTTTTTCTTTTTTTTTCTTTTTCTTTCATTTTCGCTATTTTTTTTTCTGCAAGCTTTTGTATTCACTGCTTTTTCTTGCTTTAAGAATCATTTTTATGATTTTTCAGATTATCAAATAACATTTCTCCTTTTTCATCATTCTTCAAGAGCCAACAATTTTAACATTCATGAATCAACAATATCAAAATTATGCACTGTTCAAGCATTCATTCAGAAAGACAGAAGTATTGCCACCATATCAAAATAATTAAACTATTTTAAAATTCGAAATTCATGCACTTCTTTTTCTTTTTCAATTAAAAACATTTTTCATTTAAGAAAGGTGATGGATTCATATTCATAACTTTAAGGCATAGACACTTAGACACTAATGGTCATGTAACAAGACACAAACATAAACATAAAGCACAGTAAATGAAAAACAGAAAAATAAGAACGAAGAGATTAAGGAATGAGTCCACCTTAGTGAGGGTGGCATCTTCCTCTTCTTGAAGAACCAATGGTGCTCTTGAGCTCCTCTATGTCTCTTCCTTGTCTTTGCTGCTCCTCCCTCATAGCTCTTGATATTCTCTAGTTTCATGGAAGATGATGGAGTGCTCTTGGTGCTCCACCCTTAGTTGTCCCATGTTGGAACTTAATTCTCCTAGGGAAGTGTTGATTTGCTCCCAATAATTTTATGGAGGGAAGTGCATCCCTTGAGGCATTAGTGGTTATGGAAAAACAAAAAAAAAGCATTACTTTTTCCATACCAAACTTAAAATGTTTGCTCGTCCTCGAGCAAAAGAAAGAAAGTAGTAGAAGAAGAAGAAAATAGATGAGATGGAGAGGTGTGAGTGGTTAGAATTTGAGTGCGTGGGTGTAGGTGGGTTGTATGATGGTTTTGGAGGAGTAATAGAGGTGATTGGTGGAGGTTAATTTGGGGAAAAGTGTTATGGAAAGGTGTAATAAGGAGAGAAGAAGAGGTGGGGATCCTGTGGGGTCCACAGATTCAGTGGGGTTAAGGACTTAACATCCCTGCTCCAATTAGGCGTGTAAAATGCCCTTGCTGTGCAATCCTGGCGTTTAACGCAAGACTGCTGCCTGTTTCTGGCGTTAAACGCCCAAATGTAGCTTGTTTCTGGCGTTTAACGCCAGGTAGATGCTTGCTTCTGGCGTTAAACGCCAGCTTGGTGCCTATTTCTGGCGTTAAACGCCAGACAGATGCTTGTTTCTGGCGTTTAAACGCCAGACTGTTCCTCCTCCAGGGTGTTTTTAATGCTATTTTTTATTCTGTTTTTGATTTTTTAGTTGCTTTTGTGACTTCACATGATCATCAACCTAAGGAAAACATAAAATAGCAATAGAAAATAAAGAGATATAGTTAAATAACAGAGGGGTTGCCTCCCAATAAGTGCTTCTTTATTGTCTTTAGCTGGACCTTGCTGAGCTTTTAATCTCGCCTCAGCCTTGAGCACTCTTGCTCAACATTGCCTTCAAGATAATACTTGATTCTCTGTCCATTAACAATGAACTTCTTATCAGATGCAATGTCTTGAAGCTCCACAGAGCCATATGGTGACACACTTGTAATCACATATGGTCCCCTCCACCGGGATTTCAGTTTCCCGGGGAATAGCCTGAGCCTAGAGTTAAACAACAGAACTTTCTATCCTGGTTCAAAGACTCTAGATGACAACTTTCTGTCATGCCATCTTTTTGCTTTCTCTTTGTAAAGCTTGGCATTTTCGAAAGCAGTGAATTAGAATTCCTCTAGCTCATTAAGCTGGAGCAATCTTTTTTCTCCAGCTAATTTGGCATCAAAGTTTAGGAATCTGGTTGCCCAGTAGGCCTTATGTTCCAGTTCCACGGGCAGATGACAGGCCTTACATTACACAAGCTGGTATGGAGAGGTCCCTATAGTAGTCTTGAACTGGAACTGGAACATAAGGCCTACTAGGCAACCAGATTCCTAAACTTTGATGCCAAATTAGCTGGAGAAAAAAGATTGCTCAAGCTGAATGAGCTAGAGGAATTCAGATTCACTGCTTTCGAAAATGCCAAGCTTTACAAAGAGAAAGCAAAATGATGGCATGACAGAAAGTTGTCATCTAGAGTCTTTGAACCAGGACAGAAAGTTCTGTTGTTTAACTCTAGGCTCAGGCTATTCCCTGGGAAACTGAAATCCCGGTGGAGGGGACCATATGTGATTACAAGTGTGTCACCATATGATATGTGGAGCTTCAAGACATTGATTCTGATAAGAAGTTCATTGTTAATGAACAGAAAATTAAGTATTATCTTGAAGGCAATGTTGAGCAAGAGTGCTCAAGGCTGAGGCTAGATTAAAAGCTCAACAAGGTCCAGCTAAAGACAATAAAGAAGCGCTTATTGGGAGGCAACCCAATGTTATTTAACTATATCTCTTTATTTTCTATTGCTATTTTATGTTTTCCTTAGGTTGATGATCATGTGAAGTCACAAAAACAACTGAAAAATAAAAAACAGAATGAAAAATAGCATTAAAAACAGCACACCCTGGAGGATGAACAGTCTGGCATTTAAATGCCATAAACAAGCATATGTCTGCCGTTTAACGCCAGAAACAGGCACCAAGCTGGCGTTTAACGCCAGAAGCAAGCATCTACCTGGCGTTAAACGCCAGAAAAAAGCTATATTTGGGTGTTTAACGCCAGAAACAGGCAGCAGTCTTGCGTTAAACGCCAGGATTGCACAGCAAGGGCGTTTTACACGCCTAATTAGAGCAGGGATGTTAAGTCCTTAACCCCACTGGATCTGTGGACCCCACAGGATCTCCACCTCTTCTTCTCTCCTTATTACACCTTTCCATAACACTCTTCCCCAAATTAACCTCCACCAATCACCTCCATTACTCCTCCAAAACCATCATACAACCCACCTACACCCACCCACTCAAATTCTAACCACTCACACCTCTCCATCTCATCTATTTTCTTCTTCTTCTACTACTTTCTTTCTTTTGCTCGAGGACGAGCAAACATTTTAATTTTGGTGTGAAAAAAGCAGTGCTTTTTTTTTTGTTTTTCTATAACCACTAATGCCTCAAGGGATGCACTTTCCTCCACAAAATTATTGGGAGCAAATCAACACTTCCCAAGGAGAATTAAGTTCCAACATGGGACAACTAAGGGTGGAGCACCAAGAGCACTCCATCATCCTCCATGAAACTAGAGAAGATCAAAGAGCTATGAGGGAGGAGCAACAAAGACAAGGAAGAGACATAGAGGAGCTCAAGAGCACCATTGGTTCTTCAAGAAGAGGAAGACGCCACCCTCACTAAGGTGGACTCATTCCTTAATCTCCTTGTTCTTATTTTTCTGTTTCTCATTTACTATGCTTGATGTTTATGTTTGTGTCTTGTTACGTGATCATTAGTGTCTAAGTGTCTATGCCTTAAAGTTATGAATATGAATCCATCACCTTTCTTAAATGAAAAATGTTTTTAATTGAAAAAGAAAAAGAAGTGCATGAATTTCGAATTTTAAACAGTTTAATTATGTTGATGTGGTGGCAATACTTCTGTCTTTCTGAATGACTGCTTGAACAGTGCATATTTTTGATATTGTTGATTCATGAATGTTAAAATTGTTGGATCTTGAAGAATGATGAAAAAGGAGAAATGTTATTTGATAATCTGAAAAATCATAAAAATAATTCTTGAAGCAAGAAAAAGCAGTGAATACAAAAGCTTGGAGAAAAAAAATAGCAAAAATGAAAGAAAAAGAAAAAGAAAAAAAGAAAAAGCAAGCAGAAAAAGCCAATAGCCCTTAAAACCAAAAGGCAAGGGTAATAAAAAGGATCCAAGGCTTTGAGCATCAGTTGATAGGAGGGCCTAAAGGATTAAAATCCTGGCCTAAGCGGCTAAACCAAGTTGTCCCTAACCATGTGCTTGTGGCGTGAAGGTGTCAAGTGAAAACTTGAGACTGAGCGGTTAAAGTCGAGATCCAAAGCAAAAAGAAGAGTGTGCTTAAGAATACTGGACACCTCTAATTGGGGACTCTAGCAAAGCTGAGTCACAATCTGAAAAGGTTCATCCAGTCACGTGTCTGTGGCAGTTATGTATCCAGTGGTAATACTGGAAAACAAAGTGCTTAGGCCCACGACCAAGACTCATAAAGTAGCTGTGTTCAAGAATCAACATACTGAACTAGGATAGTCAATAACACTATCTGAATTCTAAGTTCCTATAGATGCCAATCATTCTGAACTTCAAAGGATGAAGTGAGATGCCAAAACTGTTCAGAAGCAAAAAGCTAATAGCCCCGCTCATCTAATTAATACCGATCTTCACAGATGTTTTTGGAATTCATTGTATATTCTCTTCTTTTTATCCTATTTGATTTTCAGTTGCTTGGGGACAAGCAACAATTTAAGTTTGGTGTTGTGATGAGCGGATAATTTATACGCTTTTTGGAATTGTTTTTAGTATGTTTTTAGTATGATTTAGTTAGTTTTTATTGTATTTTTATTAGTTTTAAAATAAAAATCATATTTCTGGACTTTACTATGAGTTTGTGTGTTTTTCTATAATTTCAGGTATTTTCTGGCTGAAATTGAGGGAGCTGAGCAAAAATCTGATTCAGGCTGAAAAAGGATTACAGATGCTGTTGGATTCTGACCTCCCTGCACTCGAAATGGATTTTCTGGAGCTACAGGAGTCCAAATGGCGCGCTATCAATTGCGTTGGAAAGTAGACATCCAGGATAGATGACGTAAACTGGCATTCAACGCCAGTTCCATGTTGCAGTCTGGCGTCAAACGCCAGAAACAGGTTACAAATTGGAGTTGAACTTGGTGCACGAAATTGTGATTCACACTTTTCACAACTCCTCACAACTAACCAGCAAGTGCACTAGATCGTCCAAGTAATACCTTACGTGAGTAAGGGTCGATCCCTCGGACATTGTTGGCTTAAAGCAATCTATGGTTATCTTGTAAATCTTAGTCAGGAAATCAATTATGATTATCAGTTTGATTTGCGAAAAATAAGAGAGCATGAAATAACTACTTGTTATGCAGTAATGGAGAATATGTTGGAGTTTTGGAGATGCTTTGTCTTCTGAATCTCTGCTTTCCCCCTGTCTTCTTCTTCACGCACGCAAGGTTCCTCCTATGGCAAGCTGTGTGTTGGTGGATCACCGTTGTCGATGGCTACCATCCGTCCTCTCAGTGAAAAGGGTCCAGGTGCGCTGTCACCGCATGGCTAATCATCTGTCGGTTCTCACTCCTGCTGGAATAGGATCCATTGATCCTTTTGCATCTGTCACTACGCCCAACCTTTGTGAGTTTGAAGCTCGTCACAGTCATTCAATCCCTGAATCCTACTCGGAATACCACAGACAAGGTTTAGACTTTCCGGATTCTCAAGAATGCTGCCAATGGATTCTAGCTTATACCACGAAGATTCTGATTAAGGAATCCAAGAGATATTCATTCAATCGAAGGTAGAACGGGAGTGGTTGACAGGCATGCGTTCATAGATTGAGAATGGTGATGAGTGTCACGGATCATCACATTCATCATATTGAAGTGCGAATGAACATCTTAGATAGAAACAAGTGTGGTTGAATGGAAAACAGAAATAATTGCATTAATTCATCGAGACACAACAGAGCTCCTCACCCCCAACAATGGAGTTTAGAGACTCATGCCGTCAAAGAGTACAAAGTTCAGATCTAAAATGTCATGAGGTGCAAAATAAATCTCTAAAAGTTGTTTAAATACTAAACTAGTAACATAGGTTTACAGAAAATGAATAAACTAAGATAATTGGTGCAGAAATCCACTTCTGGGGCCCACTTGGTGTTTGCTGGGGCTGAGACTTAAGCTTCTCACGTGCCTTTTCACTGAGAGGATGAATAGCCTGAGCTTAGAGTTAAATAAAAGAACTTTCTGTCCTGGTTCAAAGACTCTAGATGACAACTTTCTGTCATGCCATCTTTTTGCTTTCTCTTTGTAAAGCTTGGCATTTTCGAAAGCAGTGAATCTGAATTCCTCTAGCTCATTCAGCTGGAGGAATCTTTTTTCTCCAGCTAATTTGGCATCAAAGTTTAGGAATCTGGTTGCCCAGTAGGCCTTATGTTCCAGTTCCACGGGCAGATGATAGGCCTTACCATATACAAGCTAGTATGGAGAGGTCCCTATAGGAGTCTTGAATGCTGTTCTGTAAGCCCACAGAGCATCATCCAAGCTTCTTGCCCAATCCTTTCTACGGGTACTTACAGTCCGTTCCAGGATTCTTTTTATTTCTCTGTTAGAAACTTCAGCTTGCCCATTTGTCTGTGGATGATATGGAGTCACCACCTTGTGGCGAATCCCATACCGGACCATGGCAGAGTAAAGTTGTTTGTTGCAGAAGTGAGTGCCCCCATCACTGATTAGTACTCTAGGAACACCAAACCTGCTGAAGATATGTTTCTGGAGGAACTTCAGCAATGTTTTAGTATCATTGGTGGGTGTGGCAATGACCTCTACCCATTTTGATACATAGTCGACTGCCACCAGAATATAAGTGTTTGAGTATGATGGTGGGAAAGGTCCCATGAAGTCAATTCCCCATACATCAAACAACTCAATCTCCAAGATTCCTTGTTGAGGCATGGCCTAACCATGAGGCAGATTACCAGCTCTTTGGCAACTCTCACAGTTACGTACAAACTCTCGGGAATCCCTATAGAGTGTAGGCCAGTAGAAGCCACATTGGAGGACCTTGGTGGCCGTTCGCTCACCTCCGAAACGGCCTCCATATTATGATCCAAATGCCATAAGATCCTCTGTGCTTCTTCTATAGGCACACACCTACGGATTATTCCGTCTGCACATCTCTTAAAGAGAAAGGGTTCATCCCACAAGTAGTACTTTGCATCAGTAATTTTTTTTTGTTGCCTGCTGTACTCCTTGGGTATAAACCTTGCATCTTTATAGTTTGCAATGTCTGCAAACCATGGTGTTTCCTGAATGGCAAACAAATGCTCATCCAGAAGGGTCTCAGAGATCTCAATAGAAGGGGGAAACTCCCTTTCTTCTGGTTCTATCTGGGACAGATGATCAGCCACTCGGTTCTCTGTCCCTTTTCTGTCTCTTATTTCTATATCAAACTCTTGCAGAAGCAACACCCATCTTATGATCCTGGGTTTTGAATCCTGTTTTGTGAGTAGATATTTAAGAGCAGCATGGTCAGTGTACACAATCAATTTTGATCCTACTAAGTATGATCTAAACTTGTCAATGGCATAAACTACTGCAAGCAATTCCTTTTCTGTGGTTGTGTAATTTTTCTGGGCATCATTTAAAACGCGGCTAGCATAATAAATGACATGCAGAAGCTTGTCATGCCTTTGCCCCAGTACTGCACCAATGGCGTGGTCACTGGCATCATAAATTAGTTCAAATGGTAAAGTCCAGTCTGGTGCAGAAATAACTGGTGCTGTGACCAGCTTAGCTTTCAGAGTCTCAAACGCCTGTAGACACTCTGTGTCAAACACAAATGGCATGTCAGCAGCTAGCAGATTGCTCAGGAGTTTTGCAATTTTTGAAAAATCCTTTATAAACCTCCTGTAGAATCCTGCATGCCCCAGAAAGCTTCTGATTGCCTTAACATTAGCAGGTGGTGGTAATTTTTCAATTACTTCCACTTTAGCTTGATCCACCTCTATTCCCTTGTTTGAAATTTTATGCCCAAGGACGATTCCTTCAGTCACCATAATGTGACATTTTTACCAGTTTAAAACTAGGTTGGTCTTTTGGCATCTTTTTAGAACAAGTGCTAAATGGTCAAGGCATGAGCTGAATGAGTCTCCAAATACTGAAAAGTCATCCATGAAGACTTCCAGAAATTTCTCTACCATATCAGAGAAGATAGAGAGCATGCACCTCTGAAAGTTTGCAATATGAACCACTGTCATGCCTCCCTTCTTGGGAACAACTTTAACAGGGCTCACCTAGGGGCTATGAGAAATAGGATAAATAATCCCAGTCTCCAGTAATTTGGTGACCTCTTTCTGCACCACTTCCTTCATGGCTGGATTTAGCCGCCTCTGTGGTTGAACCACTGGCTTAGCATCATCCTCTAATAGGATTTTGTGCATGCATCTAGCTGGGCTTATGCCCTTAAGGTCACTTATGGACCACCCAAGAGCTGTCTTGTGTGTCCTTAGCACTTTAATTAGTGCTTTCTCTTCCAGTGGATTTAAAGCAGAGCTTATGATCACTAGAAAAGTGTCACCTTCTCCCAGAAATGCATATTTCAGGGATGGTGGTAAAGGCTTGAGCTCGGGTTTAGGAGGTTTCTCCTCTTCCTGAGGAAGTCTCAGAGACTCTTTCAATTCCTCTGAACCCTCCAAATCAGGCTAAACATCTTTAAAGATGTCTTCCAGCTCTGATTCGAGACTCTCAGTTATGTTGACCTCCTCTACCAAAGAGTCAATGAGATCAACTTTCATGCAGTCTTTTGGTGTGTCTAGATGCTGCATGGCCTTGACAGCATTCAACTTAAACTCATCCTCATTGACTCTCAGGGTTACTTCCCCCTTTTGGACATCAATAAGAGTTCGTCCAGTTGCTAGGAAAGGTCTTCCTAGAATGAGAGTAGCACTCTTGTGCTCCTCCATTTCCAGCACTACAAATTCAGTAGGAAAGGCGAATGGCCCAACCCTGACAATCATGTTCTCAATCACGCCTGATGGGTATTTAATGGAGCCATCAGCAAGTTGGAGACATATCCGGGTTGGTTTAACTTCTTCAGTTAAACCAAGCTTTCTGATAGTGGATGCAGGTATTAGGTTGATGCTTGCCCCAAGATCACATAAAGCTGTCTTGGTGCAATTACCCTCTAATGTGCATGGTATCAAAAAACTCCCGGGATCTTTAAGCTTTTCTGGAAAGTTTTTCAGAATGACTGCACTGCATTCTTCAGTGAGGAGAACTCTTTCAGTTTCTCTCCAATCCTTTTTATGACTCAAGATCTCTTTCATGAACTTGGCATAAGAAGGTATTTGCTCAAGTGCCTCTGCAAACGGAATCTTTATTTCAAGAGTCCTGAAATAATCTGCAAAGCAAGCAAATTGCTTATCCTGCTCCTCTTGGCGGAGTTTTTGAGGATAAGGTATCTTGGCTTTATATTCCTCAACCTTAGTTGCTGCAGGTTTATTTCCTACAAAGGTGGCTGGAGAAGCCTTTTTAGAGGGGTTGTTATCAGCACTTGTGTGTGTCTGATCCCTCACTGGCATTTGAATGCCAGGGTTAGAAGCTGGAGTGGCGTTGGACACCAACTCCTTACTTGTTCCTGGCGTTGGAACGCCAGAACTGAGCTTCCATTGGGCGTTTGACGCCAAATCCTTGCCTGTTTCTGGCGTTTGAACGCCAGAGTTATTCCTCTCTGGGCTCTTACTGTCCTCAGTGGGATTTTGGATAGCAGGTTGTTCATTTCTTATTTTCCAGCTGCCTTGAAGTGAGGTATTTAATGTTTTTCCACTTCTTAATTGAATTGCTTGGCACTCTTCCGTTATTTGTTTTGATAACTGCTGTTCTGTTTGCTTCAACTGTACTTTCATATTCAGATTAGTCATTCTTGTGTCTTGTAGTATCTCCTTGAATTTGGCCAGCTATTTTGTTAGAAAGTCTAATTGCTGATTGAATTCAGTAATTTGTTCTACAGGACTGAGTTCAGCAGTTACTGTTTTAGCCTCTTCTTTCACGGAAGATTCACTGCTTAGGTACAGATGCTGATTTCTGGCAACTGTATCAATAAGATATTGAGCCTCTTCAATTGTCTTTCTCATGTGTATAGATCCACCAGCTGAGTGATCTAGAGAAATTTGAGCTTTCTCTGTATGCCCATAATAGAAGATGTCTAACTGCACCCATTCTGAAAACATTTCAGAGAGGCATTTTCTTAGCATCTCTTTGTATCTCTCCCAGGCATCATAAAGATATTCATTATCTCCTTGTTTAAAGCCTTGGATGTCCAGCCTTAGCTGTGTCATCTGTTTTGGAGGGAAGTATTGATTCAGGAATTTTTCTGACAGCTGTTTCCATGTCCTTATGCTAGCCTTAGGTTGGTTATTTAACCACCTCTTAGCTTGGTCTTTTACAGCAAATGGAAACAGTAATAATCTGTACACATCCTAATCTACTTCCTTATCACGTACTGTGTCAGCAATTTGTAAAAATTGTGCCAGAAACTCTGTAGGTTCTTCCTGTAGATGACCGGAATACTGGCAACTTTGCTACACCATGATAATGAGCTGAGGATTCAACTCAAAGCTACTGACTCCAATGGAGGGAATACAGATACTGCTCCCATATGAAGCAGTAGTGGGGTTAGCATATGACCCCAGAGTCCTTCTGGACTGTTCAATTCCACTTAGGTCTTGGTGCATGAATTGTAAATCACACTTTTCATAACTCGTACCACTAACCAGCAAGTGCACTGGGTCGTCCAAGTAATACCTTACGTGAGTAAGGGTCGAATCCCACGGAGATTGTTGGCTTGAAGCAATCTATGGTTATCTTGTAACTCTTAGTCAGGATATCAATTATAGTTATCAGTTTGAATTGCAAAGAATAAAAGAGCATGAAATAAATACTTGTTCTGCAGTAATGGAGAATATGTTGGAGTTTTGGAGATGCTTTGTCTTCTGAATCTCTGCTTTCTCCCTATCTTCTTCTTCACGCACGCAAGGTTCCTCCTATGGCAAGCTGTGTGTTGGTGGATCACCGTTGTCAATGGCTACCATTCGTCCTCTCAGTGAAAAAGGTCCAGGTGCACTGTCACCGCACGGCTAATCATCTGTCGGTTCTAGATCATGTCATAATAGGATCCATTGATCCTTTTGCGTCTGTCACTATGCCCAACACTCGCGAGTTTGAAGCTCCTCACAGTCATTCAATCCCTGAATCCAACTCAGAATACCACAGACAAGGTTTAGACTTTTCGGATTCTCAAGAATGCTGCCAATGGATTCTAGCTTATACCACGAAGATTCTGATTAAGGAATCCAAGAGATATTCATTCAATCGAAGGTAGAACGGAGGTGCTTGTCAGGCACGTGTTCATAGGTTGAGAATGGTGATGACTGTCACGGATCATCACATCCATCATATTAAAGTGCGAATGAACATCTTAGATAGAAACAAGCGTGTTTGAATAGAAAACAGAAATAGCTGCATTAATTTATCGAAACACAGCAGAGCTCCTCACCCGCAACAATGGAGTTTAGAGACTCATGCCATCAAAGAGTACAAAGTTCAGATCTAAAATGTCATGAGGTACAAAATAAATCTCTAAAAGTTGTTTAAATACTAAACTAGTAACCTAGGTTTACAGGAAATGAGTAAACTATGATAGATAGTGCAAAAATCCACTTTTGGGGCCCACTTGGTGTGTGCTGGGGCTGAGACTTAAGCTTCTCATGTGCCTGGGCTGTTTCTGGAGTTAAACGCCAGGTTGTAACCTGTTTCTGGCGTTCAACTCCAATTTGTAACCTGTTTCTGGCGTTTGACGCCAGACTGCAATATGGAACTGGCGTTGAACGCCAGTTTACGTCGTCTATCCTTGAGCAAGGTATGAACTATTATATATTGCTGGAAAGCCCTGGATGTCTACTTTCCAACGCAATTGAGAGCGCGCCAATTGGATTCCTGTAGCTCCAGAAAATCTATTCCGAGTGCAGGGAGGTCAGAATCCAACAGCATCAGCAGTCCTTTTTCAGCCTGAATCAGATTTTTGCTCAGCTCCCTCAATTTCAGCCAGAAACAGGTTGCAAAGTGGAGTTCAACGCCAGAAACAGGCTACAAACTAGTGTTCAACTCCAAAAGAAGCCTCTACACATGTAAAGCTCAATGCTCAGCCCAAGCACACACCAAGTGGGCCTCGGAAATGGATTTCTGCATCATTTACTTATTTCTGTAAACGCTAGTAACTAGTTTAGTATAAATTGGACTTGTTACTATTGTATTTACATCTTTTGGACGTTTAGTTCTTAGATCATAGGGGCTAGCCATTCGGCCATGCCTGAACCTTTCACTTATGTATTTTTCAACAGTAGAGTTTCTACACACCATAGATTAAGGTGTGGAGCTCTGCTGTTCCTCAAAGTTTAATGCAAAGTAATACTATTTTTCTATTCAATTCAACTTATTCCACTTCTAAGATATTCATTCGTACTTCAATATGATGGATGTGATGATCGTGACAATCATCATCATTCTCAACTTATGAACGCGTGCCTGACAACCACTTCCGTTCTACCTTAGATTGAATGGATATCTCTTGGATATCTAATATAGGGGACCGAGTCCGAGCTATTAGAGTCTTCATGGTATAAGTTAGAACCCATGGATGGCCATTCTTGTGATCCAGAAAGTCTATACCTTGTCTATGGTATTCCGAGTAGGATCTAGGAAGGGATGGCTGTGACGAGCTTCAAACTCGCGAGTGCTGGGCGTAGTGACAGATGCAAAAGGATAGTAAATCCTATTCCAGTATGATCGAGAACCGACAGATGATTAGCCATGCAATGACAGCGCATTGGACCATTTTCACAGGAGGATGGGAGGTAGCCATTGACAACGGTGATGCCCTACATAAAGCTTGCCATGGAAAGGAGTAGGATTGATTGGATGAAGACAGCAGGAAAGCAGAGATCAGAGGAACGAAAGCATCTCTATACGCTTATCTGAAATTCCCACCAATGAATTACATAAGTATCTCTATCCTAGTTATATTCTATTTGTCTTTTATTTATCACTTTATAAAACTATTTGAATCCTCCTGACTGAGATTTACAAGGTGACCATAGCTTGCTTCAAGCCGACAATCTCCGTGGGATCGACCCTTACTCGCGTAAGGTTTATTACTTGGACGACCCAGTGCACTTGCTGGTTAGTTGTACGAAGTTGTGAAACAGATATAAGATCATGAACGTGCGTATTGAGTTTTTAGCACCGTTACCAAGGAATGAATGATCACGATTTTGCACACCAAGTTTTTGGCGCCGTTACCGGGGATTGTTCAAGTTTGGACAACTGACGGTTCATCTTGTTGCTCAGATTAGGTAACTTTATTTTAATTTTAAGCTTTTTGTTTTTATTATCCTTATTTTCGAAAAAAAAATTTTCTTTTTTCATTTTTCCCAATTAAATTTCAAAAAATACAAAAAAAAATTTACAAAATCATAAAATCAAAAATATTTTTGATGTTTCTAGTTTGAGTCTAGAGTCAATTTTTAAGTTTGGTGTCTTGCATGTGTTTCCTTTTTCTCAAAGAATTTTTGAAAATTCATCATATGTTCTTCATGATCTTCAAGTTGTTCCTGGCCAGTCTTCCTGTTTGGTCTTCATATTTTCTTGTTTTGTGTCTTTTCTTGTTTTTCATATGCATTTTTAACTTGTTAGTGTCTAATTATTGAAAATCTCTAAGTTTGGTGTCTTGCATGTTTTTCTTTCATTAAAAATTTTCAAAAATAAGTCTTGATGTTCATCTTGATCTTCAAAGTGTTCTTGGTGTTCATCTTGACATTCATAGTGTTCTTGCATGCATTGTGTGTTTTGATTCATAATTTTTATGCTATGAGTCTTTTTCATGTTTTTCTCTTTCTTCATTAAAAATTCAAAATATATATATATATCTTTTCCTTATTTTACTCAAAATTTTCGAAAATATGATTTGATTTAGTCAAAAAGTTTTTAAATTTAATTGTTTCTTATGAATCAAATCAAATTATATATATATATATATATATATATATATATATATTTTCCTTATTTTACTCAAAATTTTCGAAAATATGATTTGATTTAGTCAAAAAGTTTTTAAATTTAATAGTTTCTTATGAATCAAATCAAATTTTCAATTTAAAAATCTTATCTTTTCAAAATCTTTTTCAAAAATCAAATCTTTTTCATTTTACCTTCATATTTTCGAAAACTTTTTAAATTTGATTTTAAAAAAATCTTTTTTCTTATTTTATTTCATAATTTTCAAAATCTTTACTAACATTTAATATGATTGATTGAAAAATTTCAAGCTGTTACTTGCTTATTAAGAAATATTCAATCTTTAAACTCTAGAATCGTATCTTTTTAGTTTCTTGTTAGTCAAGTAATCAACTTTAGTTTTCAAAATCAAATGTTTTTAATTTTCTTTTCAAATCTTTTTCAAATTAAAATTTCAATCATATCTATTTCAAATTCAATTTCAAAATCTTTTCTAACTTCTTATCTTTTTAAAATTGATTTTCAAATCTTATCTTTTTGTTTCAATCATATCTTTTTAAATTTCAATCATATCTTTTTCAAAAACAAATTTCAAAACTTTTTCAATCAATCTTATCTTTTTGTTTCAATCATATCTTTTTCAAAACTACAAAACTAATCATCTCTCTCTTATTTTTGAAAATTCCCTCTCTCCTTTTTTAAAACTCCTTTTTAATTAACTTAACTGTTTTAATTTTAATTTGATTTCAATTTTTAATTTTCAAATTCTATGTTTAATTTTAAAATTTTTTTTTTATTTATTTCTATTTTCGAAATTTAACTTTAAATTTTAAATTTTTATTTTTCGAATTCTCTCACCTCTCATCTCCTTCTATTTATTTATTCATCTACTAACACTTCTCTTTCACCCAAAAATTCGAACACCACCTCCCTCTCTGTGTTCGAGTTTTTTTTTCTCTTCTCTTCTTCACATTACATTCTTTTCTTCTTCTACTAACAATAAGGAACCTCTTTACTGTAATATAGAGGATTCCTCTTCTTTTCTTGTTCTCTTTTCTTTCATATGAGCAGGGACAAGGAAAAGGGCATTCTTGTTGAAGCTGATCCAGAACTTGAAAGGACTCTAAAGAGAAAACTAAGAGAAGCTAAAATACAACAATCCAAAGACAACCTTACTAAAATTTTTAAACAAGAAAAGGAGATGGCAGACGCACCTAACAACAATAATGCAAGGAGGATGCTTGGTGACTTCACTGCACCTAATTCCAATTTACATGAAAGAAGCATCTCAATTCCTGCCATTGGAGCAAACAACTTTGAGCTGAAACCTCAATTAGTTTCTCTGATGCAGCAGAACTGCAAGTTTCATGGACTTCCATCTGAAGATCCTTTTCAGTTCTTAACTGAAATCTTGCAGATCTGTGAAACTGTTAAGACCAATGGGGTTGATCCCGAGGTCTACAAGCTTATAATTTTCTCGTTTACTGTAAGAGACAAAGCTAGAGTATGGTTGGACTCTCAACCTAAAGATAGCCTGAACTCCTGGGATAAGCTGGTCACGACTTTCTTAGCCAAGTTCTTCCCTCCTCAAAAGCTTAGTAAGCTTAGAGTGGATGTTCAAACCTTCAGACAGAAAGAAGGAGAATCCCTCTATGAAGCTTGGGAGAGGTACAAGCAACGGACCAAAAAGTGTCCTTCT
This sequence comes from Arachis hypogaea, assembly GCF_003086295.3. Lineage (NCBI taxonomy): Eukaryota > Viridiplantae > Streptophyta > Magnoliopsida > Fabales > Fabaceae > Arachis > Arachis hypogaea. Next base: position 76,138,974 of record NC_092053.1, read on the forward strand.
GACATGCTTTCAGAATGGACCATTCTGGATATATTCTATGATGGTCTGTCTGAGTTATCAAAGATGTCACTGGACCACTCTGCAGGTGGATCCATTCACCTAAAGAAAATGCCTGCAGAAGCTCAAGAACTCATTGACATGGTTGCTAATAACCAGTTCATGTACACTTCTGAAAGGAATCCTGTGAATAATGGGACGCCTATGAAGCAGGGAGTCCTTGAAATTGACACTCTGAATGCTATATTGGCTCAGAATAAAATATTAACTCAGCAATTCAATATGATTTCTTAGAGTCTGAATGGAATGCAAGCTGCATCCAACAGTACTCAAGAGGCATCTTCTGAAGAAGAAGCTTATGATCCTGAGAACCCTGCAATAGCAGAGGTGAATTACATGGGTGAACCATATGGAAACACCTATAATGCCTCATGGAGAAATCACCCAAATCTCTCATGGAAGGATCAACGAAAGCCTTAACAAGGCTTTAATAATGGTGGAAGAAATAGGTTTAACAATAGCAAACCTTTTCATCATCCACTCACCAACAGACAGAGAATTCTGAGCAGAAGCCATCTAGCTTAGCAAATATAGTTTCTGATCTATCTAAGGCCACTTTAAGTTTCATGAATGAAACAAGCTCCTCCATTAGAAATTTAGGGGCACAAGTGGGCCAGCTGAGTAAAAGGGTCACTGAAATCCCTCCTAGTACTCTCCCAAGCAATACAGAAGAAAATTCAAAAGGAGAGTGCAAGGCCATTGAATTGACCATCATGGCCGAACCCACAAGAGAGGAGGAGGACGTGAATCCCAGTGAGGAAGACCTCCTGGGACGTCCAATGATCAATAAGGAGTTTCCCTCTGAGGAACCAAAGGAATCTGAGACTCATCTAGAGACCATAGAGATTCTGTTGAACCTCCTTAGGCCATTCTTGAGCTCTGATGAGTATTCTTCCTCTGAAGAGAATGAAGATGTTACTGAAGAGCAAGTTGCCAAGTACCTTGGTGCAATCATGAAGCTGAATGCCAAATTATTTGGTAATGAGACTTGCGAAGAAGAACCTCCCTTGCTCACCAATGAACTACGTGATCTGGATCAACTGACATTGCCTCAGAAGAAACAGGATCCTGGAAAGTTCTTAATACATTGTACCGTAGGCACCATGACCTTTGAGAAGGTTCTATGTGACCTTGGGTCAGGGATAAACCTCATGCCCCTCTCTGTAATGGAGAAACTGGGAATCTTTGAGGTACAAGCTGCCAGAATCTCACTAGAGATGGCAGACAACTCAAGAAAGCAGGCTTATGGACTAGTAGAAGACATGTTAGTAAAGGTTGAAGACCTTTACATCCCTGCTGATTTCATAATCCTGGATACTGGGAAGGAAGAGGATGAATCCATCATCCTTAGAAGAACCTTCCTAGCCACAGAGGAGAATTGATCCTTCAACTAAATGAGGATAACCTTGTGTTTAAAACTCAATGATCTCCTTCTGTAACCATGGAGAGGAAGCATGAAAAGCTTCTTTCACTACAAAGTCAACCAAAGCCCCCACAGTCAAACTCTAAGTTTGGTGTTGGGAGGCCCAAACCTTGCTCTGATTATCTGTGAGGCTCCATGAGAGCTCACTGTCAAGCTATTGACATTAAAGAAATGCTTGTTGGGAGGCAACCTAATGTTATTTAATCATTTTTATTTTATTTTCTCTTTACTATTTCATGTTTTATTAGGTTGATGATCATGTGGAGTCACAAAAACTACTGAAAAATCAAAAACAGAATGAAAAATAGCATTGAAAATAGAACACTCTGGAGGAAGGGCTTACTGGCATTTAAACGCCAGTAAGGAGCATTTGGCTGGCGTTTAACTCCAGAACAGAGCACGAAACTGGCGTTAAACACCAGAAACAAGCAGCAGTCTGGCGTTTAAACGCCAGGATTGCACCCAGAGGAAAGCTGGTGTTAAACGCTAGACACAAGCATCAGACTGGCGTTTAACGCCAGAAACATGCACCATACTGGCGTTCAACGCCAGAAACATGCTGCAGACTGGCGTTGAACGCCCAAAACAAGCATGGAAATGGCGTTTAACGTCAGAAACATGCTGCAATCTGGCGTTGAACGCCAGGATTGCATATATAGGGCGTTTTACACGCCTCAAAGGTGAGGGGATGAGAAATCCTCAAGCACCTCAGGATCTGTGGACTCCACAGGATCCCCACTTACCTTTCTTCTCTCCTCTTCACACCTTTTTATATCACTCTTCCCCAAATAACCCTCACCAATCAACTCAATCATTCTTTCACATCACCTCTTCACCACTCACATCCATCCTCTCTTCCCCAACTCTCTCTCCCTCTCCTCCATTCCTCTTCTTCTTCTACTTCTTTCTATTTTCTTTTGCTCGGGGACGAGCAAACATTTTAAGTTTGGTGTGGTAAAAAGCATTCAAAAACTTGGTGTGCGAAATCGTGATCATTCATTCCTTGGTAACGGCGCTAAAAATTCAATACGCACGTTCATGATCATATATCTGTTTCACAACTTCGTACAACTAACGAGCAAGTGCACTGGGTCGTCCAAGTAATAAACCTTACGTGAGTAAGGGTCGATCCCACGGAGATTGTCGGCTTGAAGCAAGCTATGGTCACCTTGTAAATCTCAGTCAGGCGGATTCAAATAGTTTTATAAAGTGATAAATAAAAGACAAATAGAATATAACTAGGATAGAGATACTTATGTAATTCATTGGTGAGAATTTCAGATAAGCGTATAGAGATGCTTTTATTCCTCTAATTTCTGCTTTCCTGCTGTTTTCATCCAATCAATCCTACTCCTTTTCATGGCAAGCTTTATGTAGGGCATCACCGTTGTCAATGGCTACATCCCATCCTCCTGTGAAAATGGTCCAATGCGCTGTCACTGCATGGCTAATCATCTGTCGGTTCTCGATCATACTGGAATAGGATTTACTATCCTTTTGCATCTGTCACTACGCCCAGCACTCGCGAGTTTGAAGCTCGTCACAACCATCACTTCCCAGATCCTACTCGGAATACCACAGACAAGGTTTAGACTTTCTGGATCTCAAGAATGGCCATCCATGGGTTCTAAGTTATACCACGAAGACTCTAATAGCTCGGACTCGGTCCCCTGTATTAGATATCCAAGAGATATCCATTCAATTTAAGGTAGAACGAAAGTGGTTGTCAGGCACGCATTCATAAGTTGAGAATGATGATGACTGTCACGATCATCACATCCATCATATTGAAGTACGAATGAATATCTTAGAAGCAGAATAAGTTGAATTGAATAGAAAAATAGTAGTACTTTGAATTAATTCATATTGAGGTGCGAATGAATATTTTAGAATCGGAATAAGCTTGAATTGAATAGAAAAACAATAGTACTTTGTATTAATTCATGAGGAACAGCAGAGCTCCACACCTTAATCTATGGTGTGTAGAAACTCTATTGTTGAAAAATACATAAGTGAAAGGTTCAGGCATGGCCGAATGGCCAGCCCCCATGATCTAAGAACTAAACATCCAAAAGATGTAAATACAATAGTAACAAGTCCTATTTATACTAAACTAGTTACTTGGGTTTACAGAAATAAGTAAATGATGCAGAAATCCATTTTCGGGGCCCACTTGGTGTGTGCTTGGGCTGAGCATTGAGCTTTACATGTGTAGAGGCTTCTTTTGGAGTTGAACGCCAATTTGTATCCTATTTCTGGTGTTGAACTCCACTTTGCAACCTGTTTCTGGCGTTTGACTCCAGAGTGCAGCATGGAACTGGCGTTGAATGCCAGTTTGCGTCGTCAATCCTTATTCAAAGTATGGACTATTATATATTACTGAAAAGCCCTGGATGTCTACTTTTCAACGCAATTGAGAGTGCACCATTTGGAGTTCTGTAGCTCCAGAAAGTCCACTTTGAGTGCAGGGAGGTCAGAATCCAACAGCATCTGCAGTCCTTCTTCAACCTCTGAATCTGATTTTTGCTCAAGTCCCTCAATTTCAGCCAGAAATTACCTGAAATCACAGAAAAACACACAAACTCATAGTAAAGTCCAGAAATGTGAATTTTAATTAAAAACTAATAAAAATATACTAAAAACTAACCAAATCATACTGAAAACTATGTAAAAACAATGTCAAAAAGCGTATAAATTATCCGCTCATCACAACACCAAACTTAAATTGTTGCTTGTCCCCAAGCAACTGAAAATCAAATAGGATAAAAAGAAGAGAATATACTATAAATTCCAAAATATCAATGAAACTTAGCTCCAATCAGATGAGCGGGACTTATTGCTTTTTTGCCTCTTGAATAGTTTTGGCATCTCACTCTATCCATTGAAGTTCAGAATGATTGGCATCTATAGGAACTCAGAGTTCAGATAGTGTTATTAATTCTCCTAGTTTAGTATGTTGATTCTTGAACACAGCTACTTTATGAGTCTTGGCCGTGGCCCTAAGCACTTTGTTTTCCAGTATTACCACCGGATACATAAATGCCACAAACATATAATTGGGTGAACCTTTTCAGATTGTGACTCAGCTTTGCTAAAGTCCCCAATTAGAGGTGTCCAGGGTTCTTAAGCACACTCTTCTTTTGCTTTGGACCTTGACTTTAACAGCTCAGTCTCAAGTTTTCACTTGACACCTTCACGCCACAAGCACATGGTTAGGGACAGCTTGGTTTAGCCGCTTAGGCCAGGATTTTATTCCTTTAGGCCCTCCTATCCATTGATGCTCAAACCCTTGGGATCGTTTTTATTACCCTTGCCTTTTGGTTTTAAGGGCTATTGGCTTTTTGCTATTGCCTTTTGGTTTTAAGAGCTTTTGGCTTTTTCTGCTTGCTTTTTCTTTTTCTTTCTATTTTTTTGTATTTTTTTTTTTTGGAAAGCTTTCTGTATTCACTGCTTTTTCTTGCTTCAAGAATCAAGCATTCATTCAGAAAACAAAAAGTATTGTCACCACATCAAGATAAATAAACTAGTTTCAAGGATGAATTCGAAACCATGTGATGACAAGTCATCTTAGGCTAGTTTCACTAGCCTTTTTCTTTGTTTTTATTAGGTTTTATACACTTTCTTGCATTCTAAGTAAGTAATTTAGAATGGAAATGCATGACTTCTTTGAATCAAACAACCACCATTTAATTGATGCTAAATCATGAGCTTTAGGCTAAATTTCATTGATTTTTTATGATTTATAAACCTTGTGAATTTGGTGATACTTTGATTGGTTGTTTTGATTAATTGTAGGTGAAGAAAAGAAGAAAAGAAGAAAGCGTGGCCTAAGAAGCATGGCCCAAGGAAGAAGAAGTGTGGCGCAACAATGAAGGAAAACCATGAAGCTCACTCCAAGAGCACCATGCTCACCAAGGGAGCGCTACATTTTCTCTCAAGGAACCAAGGCACAATGCTTTGCTCACTTTGTGAGCTGAGCACAATATAAGGCCAAGAACAAGGAAAGGAAAGACCAAGCTCAGCTCACCAAGTGAGCATTATCAGGCATGCATCCAAATAAATTCAAGGAAATTGTTTGACAAGTGCATTCTCCAAGATTTGAACCCATGACCAAAGGGGGTTGGGGGAGCGCTAATCACAAGAGGAAATAAGCCAAAAATGGCCAAATGCATCATCCAGGATTCGAACTCAGTACCTAGAGGAAGCAAGGAGCAAGGCACCACAAGAAAACCAAGGAAAAGCTCCAGCGTATGCACTCATCAAGTTTTGAACCAAGGACCTCTCCTTATGAGCACCAAGGCTCAGATCACTTGGAGAGCTGAGCGCTACCCTTGGTGCATCTCACAAGCACTTTGACACGGGCCAGGGGGAGTGGAGCGCGCATCTTGACATGGTCCAGGGAGGAAAGCGCGCAACAATTTTTCACCAAGGCACCAATGTTTGTGAGCTGAGCATTCCCCTGATGCTTCCCCCAACAATTGCACGCTACAAAGGGTCCTCACACTAAGCATCAATGCTCAGCTCCCCACTTGAGCTGAGCATCCCCCTGGACGCAAATTCTTCATGGGCTAAAAAATCAATCAAAAATCCAATTAAATTCAAATCTTCACCAAATTAAAAGCCCATCCAAATTCCAATATCCAAGAATAGAAAGTGTATAAATAGGAGTTAGTTTGATGTAATTAGCACCTCTAGACTTTACTTTAAATTTTTCCTTTTAATTTTTATTTTCATTTGGAGCTTTTACTTTTGAATTTAGATCTTAGAGAATTAGGAAGGAGAATTGATCTCTCTTCTTCCTTGTTCTTGCTTGAGCACTCTTTTAATTTCTTGCTTTTGATCTTGGGTGAAGAATTGAAGAACTTCTGTTTCAATCTCACCTTGAGATCTCTTGTTTACTTTCTCTGCATAATTGAATTTCCATTTCTATTTACTTTACTGCTTCATCTTCTCTTGAATTCTGCAATTTACTTTTCTTTATTTCTTTTGCAATTGCTCTTGTTGGATCAAGGAAGGATTTGAGATCTAGACTTGTTTCCTAGTCTCTTCCACTCCTGAGATCTTCAACTTCTTTTAATTTGCTGCAATTTAAGCACAAGTCATTTTCTGTTTTAATTTCTCAAGCATTTCTACTTTTCTGTTTAGATCTACTTTACTTCAATTCACCTACTACTCTTCTGTTTAAATTGCAATTCACTTGTTCTCGTTTAAATTCTGCAATCCCAATTCCCAATTCCTTTTATAATTCAAGCAATTTACATTTCTTGCACTTTAAGATTCAGCCATTTACCTTTCTTGCAATCTAAGTTTCTGCAATTTACATTACTTGTTCTTTAAGATTCAGCTTATTTACTTTCTTGGCTCTTTAATTTCCTGCAATTTACCCCTCTCCCTTTACATTTCAAGCAATTTAGTTTCTGCCAAGCACAAACCACTCAACCAATACTTGATTCGCTTGACTAAGTCAACCACTAAACTAAAATTGCTCAATCTTTCAATCCCTGTGGGATCGACCTCACTCATGTGAGTTATTATTACTTGATGCGACCCGGTACACTTGTCGGTGAGTTTTTTGTTGGATTGTTTTTCACACATCAAGTTTTTGGCGCCGTTGCCGGGGATTGAATTAGATTGACAATGATTAAGTGAAGTGAAGATCTAGATCAACCACTTTTTCTTTTCTGTTTCTTTAATTTTTGACTAACACACTAACTGTGTGAATTTTTGCTTAAGCTAACTAAAACCCTACTTTAGAAATAGAGTGGAGTTCTTCTGGTTTCTCTGGTTTTGTGTGAATCTTATGATATTGCCTGCTGAATATACGAGGGAAGCAATTTTCTTCTATTGATTTTTCAAGCCTGTCAACTATTTGATGCATTGTGTCAACTAATCTTTTAACCACATCTCGGTATGAATATACTCTATCTTCATTTGGAGCGTTTGTGATTGTGCAGATCATGGAGGGGAACTCAACGAATTCCAGTAATCATGGGAGTAATGTCCCCACCTTAGATGATAATGCAACCCATAACTTGAAGCACCCACTCATCACCATGAACGACGTTGCTCAATGGTTCGAAGCTTTCCCACAAGGAAGCATCATCGGATGGGAAGAACTAATGAGTGAACTCCTGGCCAAGTTGAAACCACCTCAGGGAATTGTTAAACCAGAGGCAGAAGTGTAACCATTCACACAAGAGAAGAAAATTGAAGGTGTCCGTGCAGTCATGAACCAAAACAAGCAGATGCATCAGCAGACTCTACAACACCTAGATATGATGGTCAGAAAAATCAATGAGCTGCGAACTGCTGTAGTACATGCATACAACCTAACTCAAAACTCATACGGTTGGAATCAACCTGAACAAGGTTTTGGAGCAATTAACCATGAGCAACAAAGTTATGGGCAATCACAATCTCCAAACAGTTCCTCTAGCATGTTCTAACATAAATCTCAGAATGATGTGTACAGCCCACCCTGGACAACTCATTCCAATTGGAGGGGGGTCGAACACCAAAATCAAAGACCAAGGGACTTCAACTGCAACAACCCCAACTTCAAAAACCAACATAAAAACTACCCTCACAACAACAACCATCACGCACCACCCCAATGCACACACTTCCAACCCCATCCTACCTCACAACTCACCCAAAACGACTCTCATCAACCATCACAGTTGACACAACCATGACCAATTCTAAACTTTCAAAGAATCTATGTTCTAGAAATGATGATGGAGAGATTCATGAAATCTCAAGAGATGGCAATAATAGAGCAGGAAGAAGCAAGGAAAAATCAAGAAATGATAAGCAAAAACCAAGAAGCCTCACTCAGAAAAATTGAGAGGCAAATGGAACAACTGGCTAAGCACCTTTCAGAAACAAGCGAGCGGATGGTAAATATGTCTCTCAGGGCCACTGAAGACGACCCAAAGAACAGCGAAAAAGCTGTTAGGTTGAAAAAAGGGAAAGCAGTCATGGAGGAAAGTGAGAAGGCTACGGGAAAGGAATCAATCATCCAAGAAAAGCATCACAGAAAAATTCCACAAGAAGAAACAGAGGAAAGGAAGCCCATAGTGAGAGGAGGAACCAAAGGCAACAGAATTTTCAACTCCCATGATTAACAGAATGGAGGATGTCAAGCTAATGACAATAAAGAAGCGCTTGTTGGGAGGCAAGCCAACCTGAGGTAACTTTCTTTTCATAGCTATTTCAATAAAAAGGTTAATTAGTTTTATCTATATTGCAAGAAGCTAAGTTTGGTGTTGCACATCAAAACAATTTAAGGGAGAATGAAGGATTCTAAGTTTGGTGTTCCACCAAAATCCCATCATAAAACATATTCTCACCTTCTGCATAATGCTAGTTTCAAGCATTTAGATAAACTAATTAACTATTTTGCTGTTTCTTAGTTTTTAGTTTTATTGCTTTTAAAAAAAGAAAAAGAGTTTCACACATGGTTAATTTGATGCATGAGAACCATTGGCAAGGTACTAAGTTTGGTGTTCTCACACCAAAGTAAGTTCAAAAGCCCACAAATAATTCATGCACGCTGACCATTTTTCAAGTGCTTGGGAACAAGCAACTTTCAAAATCATTGCAGAATGTCATACAAGCTTTTGGAAGGATTAAGCATCATCACCCAAAGAAATGAAAGAGGGATGCTAAAACCAGCAATGATGATGATGAGAAGGAAGAAAGCAAGTAAACTCCAAAAGGTTATATTGTTAAGTGATCATTTTGCATCAGACATTGCTATGATTGAAAGTGATATAATACCCCTGTCTGTCTGCATAGTATAGTTTTTCTGTAATTCAATAATTAAGATGTTTTCACAACACTACACTTTTCAAACTTGCATGCACTCAAGATTTCAAAAAAAAAAAGAAGGGGCACCACATGACAGTTCTTTGAAAAAAAGGATTGAGGAATTAAACCATTTTGAGGCAAGCAAAAGATTAGGAGAAGTCGTGGTTCTAGTTGTATAATTATGTATTGAGGTTGCATGCTTATGAAAACTTGCATGGGAGCTCATAGGCAGGACATAGAGTTCAAAGAAATATTGTGGAGATTCTCAAACAATTATTGATCCAAGAAGCAGCAGACAAAAGAAAATAAAGAAGATATAAAAACAAAGAGAAAATGGCCCAAGGCTTTGAGCATCAATTACTAGGCAGAAAAGAAAAAAGAAACAAGAACTCAAAGAGTTATTATCCTAGTAAATGCTTGTGGTCGAATTGTGTCAAAGAGAGAGGCTTGAGCAAGTAAATCCTAAGGGGTGCTTCAACACCTAATACCTTAAAACCAACTGGTTTAGGAGTATTGATTGAAAGCTTATCTAAAGAGCCGCTTTGAGACATGACACTTAGAGTCAAAGCCAAAACACAAATCATAAGATGCTTCAAGGTGATTACCTATAGAGAGATCTCCATGATATCATTTGGATAAAAGTTCTAAGACCTAAGACTTCCAAGATGTAGGGACTAGTAAGCACTGGAGCCCTTGCATGAGCATATAATTTAGATTTCACCCCACTGTCACTTAATCACTTCACTCACAGGAAATTACAAGTTATTCTTCAATCCATCCTGATTGAAAGAACATTTGAACATAATTCTTTTCTTACTTGGGGACAAGCAAGTTTTAAGTTTGGTGTTGTGATGACAAGTCATCTTAGCCTAGTTTCAGTAGCCTTTTTCTTTGTTTTTATTAGGTTTTATACATTTTCTTGCATTCTAAGTAAGTAATTTGGAATGGAAATGCATGACTTCTTTGAATCAAACAACCACCATTTAATTGATGCTAAGTCATGAGGTTTAGGCTAAATTTCATTGATTTTTTATGATTTATAAACCTTGTGAATTTGGTGATACTTTGATTGGTTGTTTTGATTAATTGTAGGTGAAGAAAAGAAGAAAGCGTGGCCTAAGAAGCGTGGCCCAAGGAAGAAGAAGTGTGGCACAACAATGAAGGAAAACCATGAAGCTCACTCCAAGAGCACCATGCTCACCAAGGGAGCGCTACATTTTCTCTCAAGGAACCAAGGCACAATGCTCTGCTCACTTTGTGAGCTGAGCACAATATGAGGCCAAGAAACAAGGAAAGGAAAGACCAAGCTCAGCTCACCAAGTGAGCATTATCGGGCATGCATCCAAATAAATTCAAGGAAATTGTTTGACAAGTGCATTCTCCAAGATTTGAACCCATGACCAAAGGGGGTTGGGGGAGCGCTAATCACAAGAGGAAATAAGCCAAAAATGGCCAAATGCATCATCCAGGATTCGAACTAAGCACCTAGAGGAAGCAAGGAGCAAGGCACCACAAGAAAACCAAGGAAAAGCTCCAGCGCATGCACTCATCAAGTTTCGAACCAAGGACCCTTCCTTGTGAGCACCAAGGCTCAGCTCACTTGGAGAGCTGAGCGCTACCCTTGGTGCATCTCACAAGCACTTTGACACGGGCCAGGGGGAGTGGAGCGCGCATCTTGACACGGTCCAGGGAGGGCAGCGCGCAACAATTTTTCACCAAGGCACCAATGCTCAGCGAGCATTCCCCTGATGCTTCCCCCAACAATTGCACGCTACAAAGGGTCCTCACACTAAGCATCAATGCTCAGCTCCCCACTTGAGCTGAGCATCCCCCTAGAAGCAAATTCTTCATGGGCTGAAAAATCAATCAAAAATCCAATTAAATTCAAATTTTCACCAAATTAAAAGCCCATCCAAATTCCAATATCCAAGAATAGAAAGTGTATAAATAGGAGTTACTTTGATGTAATTAGGACCTCTAGACTTTACATTAAATTTTTCCTTTTAATTTTCATTTTCATTTGGAGCTTTTACTTTTGAATTTAGATCTTAGAGAATTAGGAAGGAGAATTGATCTCTCTTCTTCCTTGTTCTTGCTTGAGAACTCTTTTAATTTCTTGCTTTTGATCTTGGGTGAAGAATTGAAGAACTTCTGTTTCAATCTCACCTTGAGATCTCTTGTTTACTTTCTCTGCATAATTGAATTTCCATTTCTATTTACTTTACTGCTTCATCTTCTCTTTAATTCTATAATTTACTTTTCTTTATTTCTTTTTCAATTGCTCTTGTTGGATCAAGGAAGGATTTGAGATCTAGACTTGTTTTCTAGTCTCTTCCACTCCTTAGATCTTCAACTTCTTTTAATTTGCTGCAATTTAAGCACAAGTCATTTTCTGTTTTAATTTCTCAAGCATTTCTACTTTTATGTTTAGATCTACTTTACTTCAATTCACCTTCTACTCTTCTATTTAAATTGCAATTCACTTGTTCTCGTTTAAATTCTACAATCCCAATTCCCAATTCCTTTTATAATTCAAGCAATTTACATTTCTTGCACTTTAAGATTCAGCCATTTACCTTTCTTGCAATCTAAGTTTCTGCAATTTACATTACTTGTTCTTTAAGATTCAGCTTATTTACTTTCTTGGCTCTTTAATTTCCTGCAATTTACCCCTCTCCCTTTACATTTCAAGCAATTTAGTTTCTGCCAAGCACAAACCACTCAACCAATACTTGATTCACTTGACTAAATCAACCACTAAACTAAAATTGCTCAATCCTTCAATCCCTGTGGGATCGACCTCACTCATGTGAGTTATTATTACTTGATGTGACCCGGTACACCTACCGGTGAGTTTCGTGTTGGATCGTTTTCCACACATCACCATGTACTTCTTGTTCTTTTGTAATTAAAACATTTTTCATTTAAGAGAGGTGATGGATTCATAGGGCATTCATAACTTTAAGGCATAAACATTTCAATACTAATGATCATGAAGACACAAACATAAAGCATAATAAACGAAAAACAGTAAAATAAATAGATAAGGAGATTAAGGAATGAGTCCATCTTAGTGAGGGTGGCGTCTTCCTCTTCTTGAAGAACCAATGGTGCTTTTGAGCTCCTCTATGTCTCTTCCTTGTCTTTGTTGTTCCTCCCTCATAGCTCTTTGATCTTCTCTAATTTCATGGAGGATGATGGAATGCTCTTGGTGCTCCATCCTTAGTTGTCCCATGTTGGAACTTAATTTACCTAGGGAAGTGTTGATTTGTTCCCAATAGTTTTGTGGAGGAAAGTGCATCCCTTGAGGCATCTCAGGGATTTCATGGTGAGGAATCTCCTTATGCTCATGTTGAGGTCCATGCTCTCTTGTTTGCTCCATCCTTTTCTTAGTGATGGGCTTGTCCTCTTCAATGAGGATGTCTCCTTCTATGTCAATCCCAGCCGAATTACAGAGGTGGCAAATAAGGTGAGGAAAGGCTAACCTTGCCAAGTTGGATGACTTGTCAGCCACCTTGTAGAGTTCTTGAGGTATAATCTCATGAACTTCCACTTCCTCCCCAATCATAATGCTATGGATCATGATGGTCCGGTCTATAGTAACTTCAGACCGGTTGCTAGTAGGAATGATTGAGCGTTGAATGAACTCCAACCATCCTCTAGCTACTGGTTTGAGGTCAAGCCTTCTTAGTTGAACCGGCTTACCTTTTGAGTCAATTTTCCATTGAGCTCCTTCCACACATATGTCCATGAGGACTTGGTCCAACCTTTGATCAAAGTTGACTCTTCTAGTGTAAAGGCGTGCGTTCTCTTCCATCATTGGTAGGTTAAACACCAACTTTACATTTTTTGGACTGAAATCTAAGTATTTTCCCCAAACCATGGTGAGCCAATTCTTTGGGTTCGGGTTCACACTTTGATCATGGTTTCTAGTGACCCATGCGTTTGCATAGAACTCTTGAACCATTAAGATCCCGACTTGTTGAATGGGGTTGGTGAGGACTTCCTAACCTCTTCTTTGGATCTCAAGTCGGATCTCCGGATACTCATTCTTTTTGAGTTTGAAAGGAACCTCAGGGATCACTTTCTTCTTGGCCATAACTTCATCGAAGTGGTCTTGATGGACCTTAGAGATGAATCTCTCCATCTCCCATGACTCAGAGGTGGAAGCGATTGCCTTCCCTTTCCTCTTTCTAGAGGTTTCTCTGGCCTTTAGTGCCATGAATGGTTATGAAAAAACAAAAAGCAATGCTTTTTACCACACCAAACTTAAAATGTTTGCTCGTCCTCGAGCAAAAGAAGAGAGAAAGAAGTAGAAGAAGAAGAGGAATGGAGGAGAGGGAGAGAGAGTTGGTTTTGGCCAAGGGGTGAAGAGAGGGTTGTGTAGTGTGAAAGTGAAGAGGGGATGAGGGGTTTATATAGGAGTGGGGAGGGGTTAGTGTTCGGCCATTTAGAGTTGGGTTTGGGAGGGAAATTATTTTAAATTTAAAGGTAGGTGGGGTTTTTGGGGAAGAGAGGATGGATGTGAGTGGTGAAGAGGTGATGGAAAAGAGTGATTGAGTTGATTGGTGAGGGGTATTTGGGGAAGAGTGATACGAAAATGTGTGAAGAGGAGAGAAGAAAGGTAAGTGGGGATCCTGTGGGGTCCACAGATCCTGAGGGAATCCTGTGGGGTCCACAGATCCTGAGGTGTTTAATGATTTCTCATCCCTTCACCTTTGAGGCATGTAAAACGCACTATATATGCAATCCTGGCGTTTAATGCCAGATTGCAGCATGTTTCTGGTGTTAAACGCCACTTCCATGCTTATTTTGGGCGTTCAACGCCAGTCTGCAGCATGTTTCTGGCATTGAATGCCAGTATGGTGCATGTTTCTGGCGTTAAACACCAGTCTGATGCTTGTGTCTGGCGTTTAACACCAACTTTCCTCTGGGTGCAATCCTGGCGTTTAAACGCCAGACTGCTACTTGTTTCTGGCGTTTAACGCCAGTTTCATGCTCTATTCTGGCGTTAAACGCCAGCCAAATGCTCCTTACGGGCGTTTAAACGCCAGTAAGACCTTCCTCCAGGGTGTTCTGTTTTTAATGCTATTTTTCATTCTATTTTTGATTTTTTAGTAGTTTTTGTGACTCCACATGATCATCTATGATGAGCGGATAATTTATACGCTTTTTGGCATTGTTTTTAGTATGTTTTTAGTAGGATCTAGTTACTTTTAGGGATGTTTTCATTAGTTTTTATGTTAAATTCACATTTCTGGACTTTACTATGAGTTTGTGTGTTTTTCTATGATTTCAGGTATTTTCTGGCTGAAATTGAGGGACTTGAAGAAGGACTGCTGATGCTGTTGGATTCTGACCTCCCTGCACTCAAAGTGGATTTTCTGGAGCTACAGAACTTGAAATGGCGCGCTTCCAATTGCGTTGGAAAGTAGACATCCAGGGCTTTCCAGCAATGTATAATAGTTCATACTTTTCCCAATTTTAGAGGACGCAAACTGGCGTTCAATGCCAGCTCTCTGCCCAATTCTGGCGTCCAGCGCCAGAAACAAGCTGCAAAGTGGAGTTCAACGCCCAAACTGGCACAAAAGCTGGCGTTCAACTCCAAGAAGGACCTCTACACGTGCAACACTCAAGCTCAGCCCAAGCACACACCAAGTGGGCCCCGGAAGTGGATTTATGCATCAATTACTTACTCCTGTAAACCCTAGTGACTAGTTTATTATAAATAGAACTTTTTATCATTGTATTCACAGTCTTGGTTACTCCGGTTCCCCTCTGGGGCCGAGACCAATGAACTCCATTATCACTTATGTATTTTCAATGGAAGAATTTCTACACTCCATAGATTAAGGTGTAGAGCTCTGCTGTTCCTCAAAGATTAATGCAAAATACTACTGTTTTCTATTCAATTCATCTTATTTCGCTTCTAAGATAATCATTCGCACTTCAACCTGAATTTGATGAACGTGACAATCATCATTATTCCCTATGAACACGTGCCTGACAACCACGTCCGTTCTACATTAGATTGAATGAGTATCTCTTAGATCTCAAAATCGGAATCTTCGTGGTGTATGCTAGAATGATGGCGGCATTCAAGAGAATCCGGAAAGTCTAAACCATGTCTGTGGTATTCCGAGTAGGATTCAATGATTGAATGACTGTGACGAGCTTCAAACTTGCGATTGCTGGGCGTAGTGACAGACGCAAAAGGATAGTAAATCCTATTCCAGCATGATCGAGAACCGACAGATGAATAGCCGTGCCGTGACAGGGTGCGTTGACCACTTTCACTGAGAGGATAGGATGTAACCATTGACAAGGGTGACGCCTCCAGACGATTAGCCGTGCCGTATTACATAAAGCCAGCCATGGAAAGGAGTAAGACTGATTGGATGAAGATAGCAGGAAAGCAAAGGTTCAGAGGAACAAAAGCATCTCTATTCGCTTATTTGAAATTCTCACCAATGATTTACATAATTATTTCTATCCCTATTTTATTAATTATTTTCGAAAACCCCATCACTATTTTATATCCGCCTGACTGAGATTTACAAGGTGACCATAGCTTGCTTCATACCAACAATCTCCGTGGGATTCGACCCTTACTCACGTAAGGTATTACTTGGATGACCCAGTGCACTTGCTGGTTAGTTGTGCGAAGTTGTGAACCATGGTATTGGCATCATGTTTTTGGCGCCATTACCAGGGAAAGAAAGAGCGATAAATTTTACATAATCAAAGTGTAATCACAATTTCTGCGCACCAAGTTTTTGGCGCCGTTGCCGGGGATTGTTCGAGTTTGGACAACTGACGGTTCATCTTGTTGCTCAGATTAGGTAATTTTCTTTTTGTTTTCTTTTCAAAAAATTTTCAAAAATCTTTCAAAATGTTCTCCTTTGTTTTCGAAAAAAAAATAAAAATATTTTCAAAAATATATTTTTCTTCAGAATTTTTAAGAATGAATTCTAGTGTTTCATGAAGCATGTGAAGCCTGGCTGGCTGTAAAGCCATGTCTAAATTCATTTGGACTGAGGCTTCCAATTTGTTATCAAGAGCAAGCTAGTTGGTGCTAATCCACCTACTGCTGATTCATGATCTACCTGTTACATGCTAAAGCTTGGCTGGCTATTAAGCCATGCCTGACCCTTTGATTGGAGCTTTAGATTAAGAACATAAGATTCCTGGAATTTATATTAAAAATTTTGGAATCCTTATTTTTCTTTTTCAAAGAATTTTCAAAAAAAAAATACAAAAAAATTTGAAAATCATAAAAATCAAAAATATTTTTTGTGTTTCTTGTTTGAGTCATGTGTCATGTTATAAGTTTGGTGTCAATTGCATGTGCATCTTGCATTTTTCGAAAAAATCATGCATTCATAGTGTTCTTCATGATCTTCAAGTTGTTCTTGGTAAGTCTTCTTGTTTAATCTTTGCATTTGCATGTTTTGTGTCTTTTCTTGTTTTTCATATGCATTCTTGGATTCTTAGTGTCTAAGCATTAAAGAATTCTATGTTTGGTGTCCTGCATGTTTTCTTTGCATTAAAAATTTTTTCAAAAACGTGTTCTTGATGTTCATCATGATCTTCATAGTGTTCTTGGTGTTCATCTTGACATTCATAGCATTCTTGCATGCATCACATGTTTTGATCTAAAATTCTCATGCATTGCATAATTTTCATGTTTTTCTCTCTCATCATAAAAATTCAAAAATCAAAAAAATATCTTTCCCTTTTTCTCTCTTAAAATTTCGAAAATTAGATTTGACTTTTTCAAAAAAATTTTAAAATCTAGTTGTTTTCATGAGTCAAATCAAATTTTCAATTTAAAAATCTCATCATTTTCAAAATCTCTTTCAAAATTCTTAGTTATTTTCGAAAATTCCAAAAATATTTTTCAAAAATCTTTTTCTTATTTTTATATCAAATTTTCGAAAATAACATAATCAATTAATGTTTTGATTCAAAAATTTCAAGTTTGTTACTTGCTTGTTAAGAAAGATTCAAACTTTAAGTTCTAGAATCATATCTTGTGATTTCTTGTGAATCAAGTCATTAATTGAGATTTCAAAAATCAAATCTTTTTCAAAAACTAATTTCATTCATATCTTTTCAAAAATATCTTCTTACCTTAGATTTTTCAAAAATTTGATTTCAAAATATCTTTTCTAACTTCCTATCTTCTTATCTTTTCAAAATTGATTTTCAAAATTTGTTTCAACTAACTAACTAACTTTTTGTTTGTTTCTTATCTTTTTCAAAACTACCTAACTAACTCTCTCTCTCTAATTTTCGAAAATATCTTCCCTCTTTTTCAAAATTTCTTTTTAAATAACTAATTATTTTAATTTTTGATTTTAATTTTCGAAAACTACTAACATTTTTCAAAAACTATTTTCGAAAATCACTAACTCTTTTTCAAAAATAATTTTCGAAAATTCTCCTTCTCTCTCATCTTATTCTATTTATTTATTCATCTACTAACATCTCTTCCTCACATCACTCACCAAATTCGAACCCCCTATTCTATTTGTGTTCGAATTTTTCTTCTTCTCTTCTTCTACTAACAATAAGGAACCTCTCTACTACGACATAGAGGATTCCTCTTCTTTTCTTGTTCTCTTCTCTTTCTTATGAGTAGGAACAAGGAAAAAGGCATTCTTGTTGAAGCTGATCCAGAACCTGAAAGGACTCTGAAGAGGAAACTAAGAGAAGCTAAATTACAACAATCCAGAGATAACCTTATTGAAAATTTTGAACAAGTAAAGGAGATGGCAGCCGAACCCAACAACAATAATGCAAGGAGGATGCTTGGTGACTTTACTACACCTAATTCCAATTTACATGGAAGAAGCATCTCCATTCCTGCCATTGGAGCAAACAACTTTGAGCTGAAACCTCAATTAGTTTCTCTGATGCAGCAGAACTGCAAGTTTCATGGACTTCCATCTGAAGATCCTTTTCAGTTCTTAACTGAATTCTTGCAGATCTGTGATACTGTTAAGACTAATGGAGTTGATCCTGAAGTCTACAGGCTCATGATTTTCCCTTTTGCTGTAAGAGACAGAGCTAGAGTGTGGTTGGACTCTCAACCCAGAGATAGCCTGAACTCTTGGGATAAGCTGGTCACGGCTTTCTTAGCCAAGTTCTTTCCTCCTCAAAAGCTTAGTAAGCTTAGAGTGGACGTTCAGACCTTCAGACAGAAAGAAGGTGAATCCCTCTATGAAGCCTAGGAGAGATACAAAGGACTGACCAAAAAGTGTCCTACTGACATGCTTTCAGAATGGACCATCCTGGATATATTCTATGATGGTTTATCTGAGCTATCAAAGATGTCATTGGACACTTCTGCAGGTGGATCCATTCACCTAAAGAAAACGCCTGCAGAAGCTCAAGAACTCATTGACATGGTTGCTAATAACCAGTTCATGTACACTTCTGAGAGGAATCCTGTGAGTAATGGGACGCCTATGAAGAAGGGAGTTCTTGAAGTTGATACTCTGAATGCCATATTGGCTCAGAACAAAATATTGACTCAGCAAGTCAATATGATCTCTCAGAGTCTGAATGGAATGCAAGCTGCATCCAACAATACTCAAGAGGCATCCTCTGAAGAAGAAGCTTATGATCCTGAAAACACTGCAATAGCAGAGGTAAATTACATGGGTGAACCTTATGGAAACACCTATAATTCATCATGGAGAAATCATCCAAATTTCTCATGGAAGGATCAAAAGCCTCAACAAGGCTTTAATAATGGTGGAAGAAACAGGTTTAGCAATAGCAAGCCTTTTCCATCATCCACTCAGCAACAGACAGAGAATTCTGAGCAGAATCCATCTAGCTTAGCAAACTTAGTCTCTGATCTATCTAAGGCCACCGTGAGTTTCATGAATGAAACAAGGTCTTCCATTAGAAATTTGGATGCACAAGTGGGCCAGCTGAGTAAAAGGATCACTGAAATCCCTCCTAGTACTCTCCCAAGCAATACAGAAGAGAATCCAAAAGGAGAGTGCAAGGCCATTGACATAACCAAAATGGCCGAACCCAATGAGGGAGAGGAGGACGTGAATCCCAAGGAGGAAGACCTCCTGGGACGTCCAGTGATCAATAAGGAGCTTCCCTCTGAGGAACCAAAGGACTCTGAGGCTCATCTAGAGACCATAGAGATTCTATTGAACCTCCTTATGCCCTTCATGAGCTCTGATGAGTATTCCTCTTCTGAAGAGAATGAGGACGTTACTGAAGAGCAAACTGCCAAGTTTCTTGGTGCAATCATGAAGCTAAATGCCAAATTATTTGGCATTGATACTTGGGAAGATGAACCTCTCTTGTTCATCAATGAACTAAGTGATCTGGATCAACTGACATTGCCTCAGAAGAGACAGGATCCTAGAAAGTTCATAATACCTTGTACTATAGGAACCATGAGCTTTAAGGCTCTGTGTGACCTTGGTTCAGGGATAAACCTCATGCCCCTCTCTGTAATAGAGAAACTAGGAATCTATGGGGTGCAAGCTGCTAAAATCTCATTAGAGATGGCAGATAATTCCAGAAAACAGGCTTATGGACAAGTAGAGGACATGTTAGTAAAGGTTGAAGGCCTTTACATCCCTGCTAATTTCATAGTCCTGGATACTGGAAAGGAAGATGATGAATCCATCATCCTAGGAAGACCTTTCCTAGCCACAACAAGAGCTGTGATTGATGTGGACAGAGGAGAATTGATCCTTCAATTAAATAAGGACAACCTTGTGTTTACAACTCAAGGATCTCTCTCTGCATCCTTGGAGAGGAAGTAGAAAAAGCTTCTCTCAAAGCAGAGTCAACCAAAGCCCCCACAGTCAAACTCTAAGTTTGGTGTTGGGAGGCCACAACCAAACTCTAAGTTTGGTGTCAAACCCCCATATCCAAACTCTAAGTTTGGTGTTGGGAGGTCGCAACAAAGCTCTGCACATCTGTGAGGCTCCTTGAGAGCCCACTGTCAAGCTATTGACATTAAAGAAGCGCTTGTTGGGAGGCAACCCAATTTTTATCTAACTATATTTTTCTTGGTTATATGTCTTTATAGGTTCATGATCATGTGTAGTCACAAAATAAATATAAAAATTGAAAACGAAATCAAAAATAGCAGAAGAAAAATCACATCCTGGAGGAAGCATCTGCCTGACATTCAACGCCAGAACTGAGCATGGTTCTGGCGCTGAACGCCCAAAATGGGCAGTATCTGGGCGCTGAACGCCCAAAATGGGCATCATCTGGGCGCTGAATGCCAGAATTGCACCCTAGAGAGGAGCTGGCGTTGAACGCCCAGAACAAGCATGGTTCTGGCGTTCAACGCCATAAATGGCCAGTAAATGGGCGTTGAACGCCCAAAATGGGCACCAACCTGGCGCTGAATGTCCAGAGTTGTGTGCAAGGGCATTTTACATGCCTAATTTGGTGCAAGGTTGTTAATCCTTGAACACCTCAGGATCTGTGGACCCCACAGGATCCCCACCTACCTCCACTCACTTCTTCTCACCCCTCTTTCACAAAATCCCATAAACACTCTTCCCCAAAACCCTTCACCAATCACCTCAATCTCTCTTCCCCATAAACCTACCTCATAAACTCCACCTACCTTCAAAATTCAAAATCAATTTCCCACCCAAACCCACCCTAAATGGCCGAACCTTCACCCCCCTCCCTTCCCTATATATAGCCCTCCATTCTTCCTCATTTTCACACAACACAACCCTCTCTTCTCTTCTTGGCCGAAACACAACCCCTTCTTCCTCTCCTCCATTTCTTCTTCTTCTTCATCTATTCTTTCTTCTCTTGCTCGAGGGCGAGCAAAATTTTAAGTTTGGTGTGGTAAAAGTATAAGCTTTTTGTTTTTCCATTACCATTGATGGCACCTAAGACCGGAGAATCCTCTAGAAAAGGAAAAGGGAAGACAAAAGCTTCCACCTCCGAGTCATGGGAGATGGAAAGGTTCATCTCCAAAGCCCATCAAGACCACTTCTATGATGTTGTGGCCAAGAAGAAGGTGATCCCTGAGGTCCCTTTCAAACTCAAAAGAAATGAGTATCCGGAGATCCGACATGAAATTCAAAGAAGAGGTTGGGAAGTTCTAACAAATCCCATCCAACAAGTCGGCATCCTAATGGTTCAAGAGTTCTATGCTAATGCATGGATCACCAAGAACCATGATCAAAGTAAGAACCCGGATCCAAAGAACTATGTTACAATGCTTCGGGGGAAATACTTAGATTTTAGTCCGGAAAATGTGAGGTTGGCGTTCAACTTGCCAAACATGGAAGAGAACGCACGCCCCTACACAAGGAGAGTCAACTTTGATCAAAGGTTAGACCAAGTCCTTATGGACATATGTGTAGAAGGAGCTCAATGGAAAATTGACTCAAAAGGCAAACCGGTTCAACTAAGAAGACTGAACCTGAAGCCTGTAGCTAGAGGATGGTTGGAGTTCATTCAATGCTCAATCATTCCCACTAGCAACCGGTCTGAAGTTACTATAGACCGGGCCATCATGATCCATAGCATCATGATTGGAGAAGAGGTGGAAGTTCATGAGATTATACCTCAAGAACTCTACAAGGTGGCTGACAAGTCCTCTACTATGGCAAGGTTAGCCTTTCCTCACCTCATTTGCCACCTATGCAATTCGGCTGGGGTTGACATAGAGGGAGATATCCTCATTAAAGAGGACAAGCCCATCACTAAGAAAAAGATGGAGCAAGCAAGAGAGCCCATTCATGGAGCTCAAGAGGCGTATGAAGCTCATCACCATGAGATCCTGGAGATGCCTCAAATGCATTTTCCTCCACAAAACTATTGGGAGCAAATCAACACCTCCCTCGGAGAATTGAGTTCCAACATGGGACAACTAAGGGTGGAACATCAAGAGCACTCCATCATCCTTCATGAAATTAGAGAAGATCAAAAAGCAATGAGGGAGGAGCAACAAAGACAAGGAAGAGACATAGAAGAGCTCAAGGACATCATTGGTTCCTCAAGAAGGAAACGCCACCATCACTAAGGTGGATTCATTCCTTGTTCTTATTTCTTCTGTTTTTCGTTTTCTATGTTATGTGCTTATCTATGTTTGTGTCTTCATTACATGATCATTAGTAGTTAGTAACTTTGTCTTAAAGTTATGAATGTCCTGTGAATCCATCACCTCTCTTAAATGAAAAATGTTTTAATTCAAAAGAACAAGAAGTACATGAGTTCTGAATTTATCCTTGAACTTAGCTTAATTATATTGATGTGGTGACAATGCTTCTTGTTTTCTGAATGTATGCTTGAACAGTGCATATGCCTTTTGAAGCTGTTGTTCATGAATGTTAAATATGTTGGCTCTTGAAAGAATGATGACTAGGAGACATGTTATTTGATAATCTAAAAAATCATAAAAATTATTCTTGAAGCAAGAAAAAGCAGCAAAGAACAAAGCTTGCAGAAAAAAAATAGGCGAAAAAAAAATATAGAAAGAAAAAGCAAGCAGAAAAAGCCAAAAGCTCTTAAAACCAAGAGGCAAGAGCAAAAAGCCAATAACCCTTAAAACCAAAAGGCAAGGGCAAATAAAAAAGGGATTCCAAGGCTTTGAGCAACAGTGGATACGAGGGCCTAAGGGAATAAAATCCTGGTTTAAGCGGCTAAACCAAGCTGTCCCTAACCATGTGCTTGTGGCGTGTAGGTGTCAAGTGAAAACTTGAGACTGAGCGGTTAAAGTCAAGGTCCAAAGCAAAAAAGAGTGTGCTTAAGAACCCTGGACACCTCTAATTGGGGACTTTAGCAAAGCTGAGTCACAATCTAAAAAGGTTCACCCAATTATGTGTCTGTGGCATTTATGTATCCGGTGGTAATACTGGAAAACAAAGTGCTTAGGGCCACGGCCAAGACTCATAAAATAGCTGTGTTCAAGAATCATCATACTGAACTAGGAGAATCAATAACACTATCTGAACTCTGAGTTCCTATAGATGCCAATCATTCTGAATTTCAATGGATAAAGTGAGATGCCAAAACTATTCAAGAGGCAAAAAGCTACAAGTCCCGCTCATCTGATTGAAGCTATGTTTCATTGATAGTTTGAAATATATATTATTATCTCTTCTTTTTATCCTATTTGATTTTCAGTTGCTTGGGGACAAGCAACAATTTAAGTTTGGTGTTGTGATGAGCGGATAATTTATACGCTTTTTGGCATTGTTTCTAGTCTATTTTTAGTAGGATCTAGTTACTTTTAGGGGTTAAATTCACATTTCTGGACTTTACTATGAGTTTGTGTGTTTTTCTGTGATTTCAGGTATTTTCTGGCTGAAATTAAGGGACTTGAGCAAAAATCATATTCAGAGGTTGAAGAAGGACTACTGATGCTGTTGGATTCTGACCTCCCTGCACTCAAAGTGGATTTTCTGGAGCTACAGAACTCGAAATGGCGCTCTTCCAATTTCGTTGGAAAGTAGACATCCAGTGCTTTCCAGCAATGTATAATAGTCCATACTTTGCCCAATTTTAGACGACGCAAACTGGCGTTCAACGCCAGCTCTCTGCCCAATTCTGGCGTCCAGCGCCAGAAACAAGCTGCAAAGTGGAGTTCAATGCCCAAACTGGCACAAAAGCTGGCGTTCAACTCCAAGAAGGACCTCTACACGTGCAACACTCAAGCTCAGCCCAAGCACACACCAAGTGGGCCCCGGAAGTGGATTTATGCATCAATTACTTACTCTTGTAAACCCTAGTGACTAGTTTATTATAAATAGAACTTTTTATCATTGTATTCACAGTCCTGGTTACTCCAGTTCCCCTCTGGGGCCGAGACCAATGAACTCCATTATCACTTATGTATTTTCAACGGTAGAGTTTCTACACTCCATAGATTAAGGTGTAGAGCTCTGCTGTTCCTCAAAGATTAATGCAAAATACTACTGTTTTCTATTCAATTCATCTTATTTCGCTTCTAAGATATTCATTCGCACTTCAACCTGAATGTGATGAATGTGACAATCATCATCATTCCCTATGAACGCGTTCCTGACAACCACTTCTGTTCTACATTAGATTGAATGAGTATCTCTTAGATCTCTTAATCGGAATCTTCATGGTGTAAGCTAGAATGATGGCGGCATTCAAGAGAATTCGGAAAGTCTAAACCTTGTCTGTGGTGTTCCGAGTAGGATTCAATGATTGAATGACTGTGACGAGCTTCAAACTCGTGATTGCTGGGCGTAGTGACAGACACAAAAGGATAGTAAATCCTATTCCAGCATGATCGAGAACCGACAGATGAATAGCCGTGCCGTGACAGGGTGCGTTAACCACTTTCACTGAGAGGATAGGATGTAACCATTGATAAGGGTGATGCCTCCAGACGATTAGCCATGTCGTGACAGGGCATTTGGATCATTTTCCCGAGAGAAGACCGAAAGTAGCCATTGACAATGGTGACGCATTACATAAAGCCAGCCATGGAAAGGAGTAAGACTGATTGGATGAAGATAGCAGGAAAGCAAAGGTTCAGAGGAACAAAAGCATCTCTATTCGCTTATCTGAAATTCTCACCAATGATTTACATAAGTATTTCTATCCCTATTTTATTAATTATTTTCGAAAACCCCATCACTATTTTATATCCGCCTGACTGAGATTTACAAGGTGACCATAGCTTGCTTCATACCAACAATCTCCGTGGGATTCGACCCTTACTCACGTAAGGTATTACTTGGATGACCCAGTGCATTTGCTGGTTAGTTGTGCGAAGTTGTGAACCATGGTATTGGCATCATGTTTTTGGTGCCATTACCAGGGAAAGAAAGAGCGATAAATTTTACATAATCAAAGTGTAATCACAATTTCTGCGCACCAATCAACCTAATAAAACATGAAATAGCAAAGAGAAAATAAAATAAAAATGATTAAATAACATTGGGTTGCCTCCCAACAAGCGCTTCTTTAATGTCAATAGCTTGACATTGATCTCTCATGGAGCCTCACAGATAATCAGAGCAAGGTTGGGACCTCTCAACTCCAAACTTAGAGTTTGGTAGTGGGGGTTCAACACCAAACTTAGAGCTTGGTTGTGGCCTCCCAACACCAAACTTAGAGTTTGACTGTGGGGGCTTTGGTTGACTCTGCAGTGAGAGAAGCTTTTCATGCTTCCTCTCCATGGTTACAGAAGGAGATCCTTGAGTTTTAAACACAAGGTTATCCTCATTTAGTTGAAGGATCAATTCTCCTCTGTCTACATCAATCACAACTCTTACTGTGGCTAGGAAGGGTCTTCCAAGGATGATGGATTCATCCTCCTCCTTCCAAGTATCCTGGATTATGAAATTAGCAGGGATGTAAAGGTATTGAACCTTTACTAACATGTACTCTACTTGTCCAAAAGCCTGCTTTCTTGAGTTGTCTGCCATCTCTAGTGATATTCTGGCAGCTTGTATCTCAAAGATTCCCAGTTTTTCCATTACAGAGAGGGGCATGAGGTTTATCCCTAATCCAAGGTCACATAGAGCCTTCTTAAAGGTCATGGTGCCTATGGTACAAGGTATTAAGAACTTTCCAGGATCCTATTTCTTCTGAGGCAATGTCAGTTGATCTAGATCACGTAGTTCATTGGTGAGCAAGGGAGGTTCAGAGTCCTTTGGTTCCTCAAAGGGAAACTCCTTGTTGATCACTGGACGTCCCAAGAGGTCTTCCTCACTGGGATTCACGTCCTCTTCCTCCCCTGTAGGTTCGGCCATGATTGTTATTTTAATGGCCTTGCACTCTCTCTTTGGATTCTCTTCTGTATTGCTTGGGAGAGTACTAGGAGGGATTTCAGTGACCCTTTTACTTAGCTGGCCTACTTGTGCCTCCAAATTTCTAATGGAGGACCTTGTTTAATTCATGAAACTTAAAGTGGCCTTAGATAGATCAGAGACTATATTTGCTAAGCTAGATGGCTACTGCTCAGAATTCTCTGTCTGTTGCTGAGTGGATGATGGAAAAGGCTTGCTATTGTTAAACCTATTTCTTCCACCATTATTAAAGCCTTGTTGAGGCTTTTGTTGATCCTTCCATGAGAGGTTTGGGTGATTTCTCCATGAGGGATTATAGGTGTTTCCATATGGTTCACCCATGTAATTCACCTCTGTTATTGCAGGGTTCTCAATATCATAAGCTTCTTCTTCAGAAGATGCCTCTTGAGTACTGTTGGATGCAGCTTGCATTCCTTTTAGACTCTGAGAAATCATATTGAATTACTGAGTTAATATTTTATTCTGAGCCAATATGGCATTCAGAGTGTTAATTTCAAGGACTCCCTGCTTCATAGGCGTCCCATTATTCACAGGATTCCTTTCAGAAGTGTACATGAACTGGTTATTAGCAACCATGTCCATGAGTTCTTGAGCTTCTGCAGGCATTTTCTTTAGGTGAATGGATCCACCTGTAGAGTGGTCCAGTGACATCTTTGATAACTCAGACAGACCATCATAGAATATATCCAGAATGGTCCATTCTGAAAGCATGTCAGAAGGACACTTTTTAGTTAGTTGCTTGTACCTCTCCCAAGCTTCATAGAGGGATTCTCCTTCTTTCTGTCTGAAGGTTGGAACATCCACTCTAAGCTTACTAAGCTTTTGAGGAGTTCAGGCTATCCTTAGGTTGAGAGTCCAACCATAGTCTAGCTCTGTCTCTTACAGTAAACGGGAAAAGCATAAGCCTGTAGACCTCGGGATCAACCCCATTGGTCTTAACAGTATCACAGATATGCAAGAATTCAGTTAAGAACTGAAAAGGATCTTCAGATGGAAGTCCATGAAACTTGCAGTTCTGCTGCATCAGAGAAACTAATTGAAGTTTCAGCTCAATGTTGTTTGCTCCAATGGCAGGAATTGAGATGCTTCTTCCATGTAAATTGGAATTAGGTGCAGTGAAGTCACCAAGCATCCTCCTTGCATTATTGTTGTTAGGTACGTCTGCCATCTCCTTTTCTTGTTTGAAAATTTCAGTAAGGTTGTCTCTGGATTGTTGTATTTTAGCTTCTCTTAGTTTTCTCTTCAGAGTCCTTTCAGGTTCTGGATTAGCTTCAACAAGAATGCCCTTTTCTTTGTCCCTGCTTATATGAAAGAAAAGAGAACAAAAAAAGAAGAGGAATCCTCTATGTTACAGTAAAGAGGTTCCTTATTGTTAGTAGAAGAAGAAAAGAATGTAATTTAAAGAAGAGAAGAGAAAAAAAACTCAAACACAGAGAGGGAGGTGGTGTTCGAATTTTTGGGTGAAAGAGAAGTGTTAGTAGATGAATAAATAAATAGAAGGAGATGAGAGGTGAGAGAATTTGAAAAATAAAAATTTAAAATTTAAAGTTAAATTTCGATAGCCCATGGGTGAGCCCTGTCCAAGTTGTCCCCAAAAAGGGAGGCATGACAGTGGTTCATAATGAAAAAAATGAACTGGTTCCTACAAGAACAGTTACAGGGTTGCGCATGTATATTGACTATAGAAGGCTCAATACAGCCACCAGAAAGGATCATTTTCCTTTACCATTCATAGACCAGATGCTAGAAAGACTAGCAGGTCATGATTATTACTGCTTTTTGGATGCCTATGATCAAGAGAAAACAGCATTCACATGTCCATCTAGAGTATTTGCCTACAGAAGGATGCCATTTGGGCTGTGTAATGCACCTGCAACCTTTCAGAGATACATGCTCTCTATTTTCTCTGATAAGGTGGAAAAATTTTTGGAAGTCTTCATGGATGACTTCTCAGTATATGGAGAATCATTCAGCTCCTGTCTTGATCACCTGACACTGGTTCTGAAAAGATGCCAAGAGACTAACCTGGTTTTAAACTGGGAAAAATGTCACTTTATGGTGACTGAAGGGATTGTCCTTGGGCACAAGATTTCGAACAAGGGAATAGAGGTGGATCAAGCTAAGGTAGAGGTAATTTAAAAATTACCACCACCTGCCAATGTTAAGGCAATCAGAAGCTTTCTGGGGCATGCAGGATTCTATAGGAGGTTTATAAAGGATTTTTCAAAAATCGCAAAACCTCTGAGCAATCTGCTAGCTGCTGACACGCCATTTGTGTTTGACACAGAGTGTCTGCAGGCGTTTGAAACTCTGAAAGCTAAGCTGGTCACAGCACCAGTTATTTCTGCACCAGACTAGACATTACCATTTGAACTAATGTGTGATGCCAGTGACCATGCCATTGGTACAGTACTGGGGCAGAGGCATGACAAGCTTCTGCATGTCATTTATTATGCTAGCCGTATTTTAGATGATGCCCGGAAAAATTACACAACCTTTAGATGATTAGCCATGCAGCGACAGCGCATCGGACCATTTTCACAGAGAGGACGGGATATAGCCACTGACAACGGTGATGCCCAATATATAGCTTGCCATGGAAAGGAATAGGATTGATTGGATGAAGACAGCAGGAAAGCAGAGGTTCAGAGGGACGAAAGCATCTCTACACGCTTGTCTGAAATTTTCACCAATGAATTACATAAGTACCACTATCCTATTTTATATTTTATTTATTTTCATCCACTATAATTTCTTAAAACAATTTAATCCGCCTGACTGAGATTTACAAGATGACCATAGCTTGCTTCATACCAACAATCTCCGTGGGATTCGACCCTTACTCACGTAAGGTTTATTACTAGGACAACCCAGTGCACTTGCTGGTTAGTTGTACGAAGTTGTGAAACAAAAATTAAGAATATGAACGTGCGTATGAAGTTTTTAGCGTCGTTACCAATGGAAGTAAAGATCACGATTTTGCACACCAAGTTTTTGGCGCCGTTACCAATGCTTGATCCACTTTCATAGTTTAATTATCTTGATGTGGTGACAATACTTTTTGTTTTCTGAATGAATGCCTGAACAGTGCATATGTCTTTTGAAGTTGTTGTTTAAGAATGTTAAATATGTTTGCTCTTGAAAGAATGATGATAAGGAGAAATGTTATTTGATAATCTGAAAAATCAAAAAATTGATTCTTGAAGCAAGAAAAAGCAGTGAATACAGAAAGCTTGCGAAAAAAATACAAAAAAAAATCGAAAAAAAAGAAAAAGCAAGCAGAAAAAGCCAAAAGCTCTTAAAACCAAAAGGCAAGAGCAAAAAGCCAATAGCCCTTAAAACCAAAAGGCAAGGGTAATAAAAAGGATCCCAAGGCTTTGAGCATCAGTGGATATGAGGGCCTAAAGGAATAAAATCCTGGCCTAAGCGGCTAAACCAAGCTGTCCCTAACCATGTGCTTGTGGCGTGAAGGTGTCAAGTGAAAACTTGAGACTGAGCGGTTAAAGTCAAGGTCCAAAGGAAAAGAAGAGTGTGCTTAAGAACCCTGGACACCTCTAATTGGGGACTTTAGCAAAGCTGAGTCACAATCTGAAAAGGTTCACCCAATTATGTGTCTGTGGCATTTATGTATCCGGTGGTAATACTGGAAAACAAAGTGCTTAGGGCCACGGCCAAGACTCATAAAGTAGCTGTGTTCAAGAATCAACATACTGAACTAGGAGAATCAATAACACTATCTGAACTCTGAGTTCCTATAGATGCCAATCATTCTGAACTTCAATGGATAGAGTGAGATGCCAAAACTATTCAAGAGGCAAAAAAACTACAAGTCCAGCTCATCTGATTGGAGCTAAGTTTCATTGATATTTTGGAATTTATAGTATATTCTCTTCTTTTTATCCTATTTGATTTTCAGTTGCTTGGGGACAGGCAACAATTTAAGTTTGGTGTTGTGATGAGCGGATAATATATACGCTTTTTGGCATTGTTTTTACATAGTTTTCAGTATGATTTGGTTAGTTTTTAGTATATTTTTATTAGTTTTAATTAAAATTCACATTTCTGGACTTTACTATGAGTTTTTGTGTTTTTCTATGATTTCAGGTAATTTCTGGCTGAAATTGAGGGACTTGAGCAAAAATCAGATTCAGAGGTTGAAGAAGGACTGCAGATGCTGTTGGATTCTGACCTCCCTGCACTCAAAGTGGATTTTCTTGAGTTACAGAACTCCAAATGGCACGCTCCCAATTGTGTTGGAAAGTAGACATCCAGGGCTTTCCCGCAATATATAATAGTCCATACTTTGAATAAATATTGACGACGTAAACTGGTGTTCAACGCCAGTTCCATGCTGCATTTTGGAGTCAAACGCCAGAAACAGGTTGCAAAGTGGAGTTCAACGCCAGAAACAGGCTACAAACTGGCGTTCAACTCCAAAAGAAGCCTCTACACATGTAAAGCTTAATGCTCAGCCCAAGCACACACCAAGTGGGCCCCGGAAGTGGATTTCTGCATGTGTTTCCTTTTTCTCAAAGAATTTTCGAAAATTCATCATATGTTCTTCATGATCTTCAAGTTGTTCCTGGCCAGTCTTCTTGTTTGATCTTCATATTTTCTTGTTTTGTGTCTTTTCTTGTTTTTCATATGCATTTTTAACTTGTTAGTGTCTAATTATTGAAAATCTCTAAGTTTGGTGTCTTTCATGTTTTTCCTTCATTAAAAATTTTCAAAAATAAGTCTTGATGTTCATCTTGATCTTCAAAGTGTTCTTGGTGTTCATCTTGACATTCATAGTATTCTTGCATGCATTGTGTGGTTTGATTCATAATTTTTATGCTATGAGTCTTTTTCATGTTTTTCTCTTTCTTCATTAAAAATTCAAAAATCAATATATATATATATATATATATATATATATATATATATATATATCTTTTCCTTATTTTACTCAAAATTTTCGAAAATATGATTTGATTTAGTCAAAAAGTTTTTAAATTTAATTGTTTCTTATGAATCAAATCAAATTTTCAATTTAAAAATCTTATCTTTTCAAATTTTTAAATTTAATTGTTTCTTATGAATCAAATCAAATTTTCAATTTAAAAATCTTATCTTTTCAAATCTTTTTCAAAAATCAAATCTTTTTCATTTTACCTTCATATTTTCGAAAACTTTTTAAATTTGATTTTAAAAAAATCTTTTTCTTATTTTATTTCTTAATTTTCAAAATCTTTACTAACATTTAATATGATTGATTGAAAAATTTCAAGTTGTTACTTGCTTATTAAGAAAGATTCAATCTTTAGACTCTAGAATCATATCTTTTTAGTTTCTTGTTAGTCAAGTAATCAACTTTAGTTTTCAAAATCAAATCTTTTTAATTTTCTTTTCAAATCTTTTTCAAATTAAAATTTCAATCATATCTTTTTCAAATTCAATTTCAAAATCTTTTCTAACTTCTTATCTTTTTAAAATTGATTTTCAAATCTTATCTTTTTGTTTCAATCATATCTTTTTAAATTTCAATCATATCTTTTTCAAAAACAAATTTCAAAACTTTTTCAATCAATCTTATCTTTTTGTTTCAATCATATCTTTTTCAAAACTACATAACTAATCCTCTCTCTCTCTCTTATTTTCGAAAATTCCCTCTCTCCTTTTTTAAACTCCTTTTTAATTAACTTAATTGTTTTAATTTTAATTTAATTTCAATTTTTAATTTTCGAATTCTAAGTTTAATTTTAATTTTTTTTTTATTTATTCCTATTTTCAAAATTTAACTTTAAATTTTAAATTTTTATTTTTCGAATTCTCTCACCTCTCATCTCCTTCTATTTATTTATTCATCTACTAACACTTCTCTTTCACCCAAAAATTCGAACACCACCTCCCTCTCTGTGTTTGAGTTTTTTTTCTCTTCTCTTCTTTACACTACATTCTTTTCTTCTTCTACTAACAATAAGGAACCTCTTTACTGTAACATAGAGGATTCTTCTTCTTTTCTTGTACTCTTTTCTTTCATATGAGCAGGGACAAGGAAAAGGGCATTCTTGTTGAAGCTGATCCAGAACCTGAAAGGACTCTGAAGAGAAAACTAAGAGAAGCTAAAATACAACAATCCAGAGACAACCTTATTGAAATTTTCGAACAAGAAAAGGAGATGGCAGACGCACCTAACAATAATAATGCAAGGAGGATGCTTGGTGACTTCACTGCACCTAATTCCAATTTACATTGAAGAAGCATCTCAATTCCTGCCATTGGAGAAAACAACTTTGAGCTGAAACCTCAATTAGTTTCTCTGATGCAGCAGAACTACAAGTTTCATGGACTTCCATCTGAAAATTCTTTTCAGTTCTTAACTGAATTCTTGCAGATCTATGATACTGTTAAGACCAATGGGGTTGATCCCGAGGTCTACAGGCTTATGCTTTTCCCATTTGCTGTAAGAGACAGAGCTAGAGTATGGTTGGACTCTCAACCTAAGGATAGCCTGAACTCCTAGGATAAGCTGGTCACGGCTTTCTTAGCCAAGTTCTTCCCTCCTCAAAAGCTTAGTAAGCTTAGAGTGGATGTTCAAACCTTCAGACAGAAAGAAGGAGAATCCCTCTATGAAGCTTGGGAGAGGTACAAGCAACTGACCAAAAAGTGTTGTTCTGACATGCTTTCAGAATGGACCATTCTGGATATATTCTATGATGGTTTGTCTGAGTTATCAAAGATGTCACTGGACCACTCTGCAGGTGGATCCATTCACCTAAAGAAAACGCCTACAGAAGCTCAAGAACTCATTGACATGGTTGCTAATAACCAGTTCATGTACACTTCTGAAAGGAATCCTGTGAATAATGGGACGCCTATGAAGCAGGGAGTCCTTGAAATTGACACTCTAAATGCTATATTGGCTCAGAATAAAATATTGACTCAGCAAGTCAATATGATTTCTCAGAGTCTGAATGGAATGCAAGCTGCATCCAACAGTACTCAAGAGGCATCTTCTGAAGAAGAAGCTTATGATATTGAAAACCCTGCAATAGCATAGGTGAATTACATGGGTGAACCATATAGAAACACCTATAATCCCTCATGGAGAAATCACCCAAATCTCTCATGGAAGGATCAACAAAAGCCTCAACAAGGCTTTAATAATGGTGGAAGAAATAGGTTTAACAATAGCAAGCCTTTTCCATCATCCACTCAGCAACAGACAGAGAATTTTGAGCAGAAGCCATCTAGCTTAGCAAATATAGTCTCTGCTCTATCTAAGGCCACTTTAAGTTTCATGAATGAAACAAGGTCCTCCATTAGAAATTTGGAGGCACAAGTGGGCCAGCTAAGTAAAAGGGTCACTGAAATCCCTCCTAGTACTCTCCCAAGCAATACAGAAGAAAATCCAAAAGGAGAGTGCAAGGCCATTGAATTGACCATCATGGCCGAACCCACAAGAGAGGAGGAGGACGTGAATCCCAGTGAGGAAGACCTCCTGGGATGTCCAATGATCAATAAGTAGTTTTTCTCTGAGGAACCAAAGGAATCTGAGACTCTTCTATAGACCATAGAGATTCCATTGAACCTCCTTTGGCCATTCATGAGCTCTAATGAGTATTCTTCCTCTGAAGAGAATGAAGATGTTACTGAAGAGCAAGTTACCAAGTACCTTGGTGCAATCATGAAGCTGAATGCCAAATTATTTGGTGATGAGACTTGGGAAGAAGAACCTCCCTTGCTCACCAATGAACTACGTTATCTGGATCAACTGACATTGCCTTGGAAGAAACAGGATCCTAGAAAGTTCTTAATACCTTGTACCATAGGCACCATGACCTTTGAGAAGGCTCTATGTGAACTTGGGTCAGGGATAAACCTCATGCCCCTCTCTGTAATGGAGAAATTGGGAATCTTTGAGGTACAAGCTACCAGAATCTCACTAGAAATGGCAGACAACTCAAGAAAGCAGGCTTATGGACTAGTAGAGGACATGTTAGTAAAGGTTGAAGACCTTTACATCCCTGCTGATTTCATAATCCTGGATACTGGGAAGGAGGAGAATGAATCCATCGTCCTTGGAAGACCCTTCCTAGCCACAGCAAGAGCTGTGATTGATGTAGACAGAGGAGAATTGATCCTTCAACTAAATGAGGTTAACCTTGTGTTTAAAACTCAAGGATCTCCTTCTATAACCATGGAGAAGAAGCATGAAAAGCTTCTCTCACTGCAGAGTCAACCAAAGCCCCCACAGTCAAACTCTAAGTTTGGTGTTGGGAGGCCACAACCAAGCTCTAAGTTTGGTGTTGAGCCCCCACAACCAAACTCTAAGTTTGGTGTTGGGAGGTCCCAACCTTGCTCTGATTATCTGTGAGGCTCCATGAGAGCTCACTGTCAAGCTATTGACATTAAAGAAGCACTTGTTGGGAGGCAACCCAATGTTATTTAATCATTTTTATTTTATTTTCTCTTTGCTATTTCATGTTTTATTAGGTTGATGATCATGTGGAGTCACAAAAACTACTGAAAAATCAAAAACAGAATGAAAAATAGCATTGAAAACAGAACACCGTGGAGGAAGGGCTCACTGGCATTTAAACACAAGTAAGGAGCATCTGGCTGGCGTTTAACGCTAGAAACAAGCAGCAGTCTGGTGTTTAAACGCCAGGATTACACCCAGAGGAAAGCTGGCATTAAACACCAGACACAAGCATTAGACTGGCATTTAACGCCAGAAACATGCACCATACTGGCGTTCAACGCCAGAAACATGCTGCAGACTGGCGTTGAACGCCCAAATCAAGCATGGAAGTGGCGTTTAACGCCAAAAACATGCTGCAATCTGGGGTTAAACACCAGGATTGCATACATAGGGCGTTTTACACGCCTCAAAGGTGAAGGGATGAGAAATCCTCAAACACCTCAGGATCTGTGGACCCCACAGGATTCCCTCAGGATCTGCGGACCCCACAGGATCCCTACTTACCTTTCTTCTCTCCTCTTCACACCTTTTCATATCACTCTTCCCCAAATACCCCTCACCAATCAACTCAATCACTCTATCCCACCACCTCTTCACCACTCACATCCATTCTCTCTTCCCTAAAAACCCCACCTACCTTTAAATTCAAAACAATTTCCCTCCCAAACCCAACCCTAAATGGCCGAACCCTAACCCCTCCCCACTCCTATATAAACCCCTCATTCCCTCTTTATTTTCACACAACACAACCTTCTCTTCACTCCTTGGCCGAAACCAACTCTCTCTCCCTCTCCTCCATTCCTCTTCTTCTTCTACTTCTTTCTCTCTTCTTTTGCTCGGGGATGAGCAAACATTTTAAGTTTGGTGTGGTAAAAAGCATTGCTTTTTATTTTTCCATAACCATTCATGGCACCAAAGGCCAGAAAAACCTCTAGAAAGAGGACAGGGAAGGCAATTACTTCCACCTCTGAGTCATGGGAGATGGAGAGATTCATCTCTAAGGTCCATCAAGACCACTTCTATGAAGTTGTGGCCAAGAAGAAAGTGATCCCTGAGGTTCCTTTCAAACTCAAAAAGAATGAGTATCCGGAGATCCGACTTGAGATCCAAAGAAGAGGTTGGGAAGTCCTCACCAAACCCATTCAACAAGTCGGGATCTTAATGGTTCAAGAGTTCTATGCAAACGCATGGGTCACTAGAAACCATGATCAAAGTGTGAACCCGAACCCAAAGAATTTGCTCACCATGGTTCGAGGGAAATACTTAGATTTCAGTCCGGAAAATGTAAGGTTGGCGTTCAACCTACCAACGATGGAAGAGAACGCACGCCCCTACACTAGAAGAGTCAACTTTGATCAAAGGTTAGACCAAGTCCTCATGGACATATGTGTAGAAGGAGCTCAATGAAAAATTGACTCAAAATGTAAGCCGGTTCAACTAAGAAGACTTGACCTCAAACCAGTAGCTAGAGGATGGTTGGAGTTCATTCAACGCTCAATCATTCCTACTAGCAACCGGTCTGAAGTTACTATAGACCGGGCCATCATGATCCATAGCATCATGATTGGGGAGGAAGTGGAAGTTCATGAGATTATACCTCAAGAACTCTACAAGGTGGCTGACAAGTCATCCAACTTGGCAAGGTTAGCCTTTCCTCACCTCATTTGCCACCTCTGCAATTCGACTGGGATTGACATAGAGGGAGACATCCTCATTGAAGAGGACAAGCCCATCACTAAGAAAAGGATGGAGCAAACAAGAGAGCATGGACCTCAACATGAGCATGAGGAGATTCCTCACCATGAAATCCCTGAGATGCCTCAAGGGATGCACTTTCCTCCACAAAACTATTGGGAACAAATCAACACTTCCTTAGGTGAATTAAGTTCCAACATGGGACAACTAAGGATGGAGCACCAAGAGCATTCCATCATCCTCCATGAAATTAGAGAAGATCAAAGAGCTATGAGGGAGGAACAACAAAGACAAGAAAGAGACATAGAGGAGCTCAAAAGCACCATTGGTTCTTCAAGAAGAGGAAGACGCCACCCTCACTAAGATGGACTCATTCCTTAATCTCCTTGTCTATTTATTTTACTATTTTTCGTTTATTATGCTTTATGTTTGTGTCTTCATGATCATTAGTATTTAAATATTTATGCCTTAAAGTTATGAATGTCCTATGAATCCATCACCTCTTTTAAATGAAAAATGTTTTAATTACAAAAGAACAAGAAGTACATGGTTTCGAATTCATCCTTGAAACTAGTTTAATTATCTTGATGTGTTGACAATACTTTTTGTTTTCTGAATGAATGCTTGAACAGTGCATATGTCTTTTGAAGTTGTTGTTTACGAATGTTAAATTTGTTGGCTCTTGAAAGAAGGATGATAAGGAGAAATGTTATTTGTTAATCTGAAAAATAAAAAAAATTGATTCTTGAAGCAATAAAAAGCAGTGAATACAGAAAGCTTGCGAAAAAAATACAAAAAAAAAGAAAGAAAAAGAAAAAGCAAGCAGAAAAAGCCAAAAGCTCTTAAAACCAAAAGGCAAGGGTAATAAAAAGGATCCCAAGGCTTTGAGCATCAGTGGATAGGAGGGCCTAAAGGAATAAAATCCTGGCCTAAGCGGCTAAACCAAGCTGTCCCTAACCATGTGCTTGTGGCGTGAAGGTGTCAAGTGAAAACTCGAGACTGAGGGTTAAAGTCAAGGTCCAAAGAAAAAGAAGAGTGTGCTTAAGAACCCTGGACACCTCTAATTGGGGACTTTAGCAAAGTTGAGTTACAATCTGAAAAGGTTCACCCAATTATGTGTTTGTGGCATTTATGTATCCGGTGGTAATACTGCAAAACAAAGTGCTTAGGGTCACGACTAAGACTCACAAAGTAGCTGTGTTCAAGAATCAACATACTGAACTTGGAGAATCAATAACACTATCTGAACTCTGAGTTCCTATAGATGCCAATCATTCTGAACTTCAATGGATACAGTGAGATGCCAAAACTATTTAAGTGGCAAAAAAGCTACAAGTCCCGCTCATCTAATTGGAGCTAAGTTTCATTGATATTTTAGAATTTATAGTATATTCTCTTCTTTTATCCTATTTGATTTTCATTTGCTTGGGGACAAGCAACAATTTAAGTTTGGTGTTGTGATGAGCGGATAATTTATACGCTTTTTGGCATTGTTTTTACATAGTTTTCAGTATGATTTGGTTAGTTTTTAGTATATTTTTATTAGTTTTTAATTAAAATTCACATTTCTGGACTTTACTATGAGTTTTTGTGTTTTTCTGTGATTTCAGGTAATTTCTGGCTGTAATTGAGGGACTTGAGCAAAAATCAGATTCAGAGGTTGAAGAAGGACTGCAGATGCTGTTAGATTCTGACCTCCCTGCATTCAAAGTGGATTTTCTTGAGCTACAAAATTCCAAATGGCGCGCTCCTAATTGCGTTGGAAAGTAGACATCCAGAGCTTTCCAAAAATATATAATAGTTCATACTTTAAATAAGGATTGATGACGTAAACTGGCGTTCAACGTCAGTTCCATGCTGCATTCTGGAGTCAAACGCCAGAAACAGGTTGCAAAGTGGAGTTCAACGCCAGAAACAGGCTACAAACTGGCGTTCAACTCCAAAAGAAGCCTCTACACATGTAAAGCTCAATGATCTGCCCAAGCACACACCAAGTGGGCCTCGGAAGTGGATTTCTGCATCATTTACTTATTTCTGTAAACCCTAGTTACTATTGTATTTACATCTTTTGGACGTTTAGTTCTTAGATCATGGGGCCTAGCCATTCGGCCATGCCTGAACCTTTCACTTATGTATTTTTCAACAGTAGAGTTTCTACACATCATAGATTAAGGTGTGGAGCTCTGCTGTTCCTCAAAGAATAATGCAAAGTACTACTGTTTTTCTATTCAATTCAACTTATTCCGCTTCTAAGATATTCATTCGTACTTCAATATGATGGATGTGATGATCATGCAGTCATCATCATTCTCAACTTATGAACGCGTTCCTGACAACCACTTCCGTTCTACCTTAGATTGAATGGATATCTCTTGGATATCTAATACAGGGGACCGAGTCCGAGCTATTAGAGTCTTCGTGGTATAAGTTAGAACCCATGGATGGCCATTCTTGAGATCCGGAAAGTCTAAACCTTGTCTGTGGTATTCCGAGTAGGATCTGAGAAGGGATAGCTGTGACGAGCTTCAAACTCGCGAGTGCTGGGCGTAGTGACAGACGCAAAAGGATAGTAAATCCTATTCCAGTATGATCGAGAACCGACAGATGATTAGCCATGCAGTGACAGCACATTGGACCATTTTCACAGGAGGATGGGATGTAGCCATTGACAACAGTGATGCCCTACATAAAGCTTGCCATGGAAAGGAGTAGGATTGATAGGATGAAGACAGAAGGAAAGCAGAGATCAGAGGAACGAAAGCATCTCTATACGCTTATCTGAAATTCTCACCATTGAATTACATAAGTATCTCTATCCTAGTTATATTCTATTTGTCTTTTATTTATCACTTTATAAAACTATTTGAATCCGCCTGACTGAGATTTACAAGGTGACCATAGCTTGCTTCAAGCCGACAATCTCCGTGGGATCGACCCTTACTCACGTAAGGTTTATTACTTGGACGGCCCAGTGCACTTGCTGGTTAGTTGTACGAAGTTGTGAAACAGATATAAGATCGTGAACGTGCGTATTGAGTTTTTAGCACCGTTACCAAGGAATGGAATGATCACGATTTTGCACACCAAGTTTTTGCAAAAACTTGGTGCACGAAATTGTGATTCACACTTTTCACAACTCCGCACAACTAACCAGCAAGTGCACTGGGTCGTCCAAGTAATACCTTACGTGAGTAAGGGTTGATCCCACGGAGGTTGTTGGCTTGAAGAAATCTATGGTTATCTTGTAAATCTTAGTCAGGAAATCAATTATGATTATCAGTTTGAATTGCGAAAAATAAGAGAGCATGAAATAACTACTTGTTATGCAGTAATGGAGAATATGTTGGAGTTTTGGAGATGCTTTGTCTTCTGAATCTCTGCTTTCCCCCTGTCTTCTTCTTCACGCACGCAAGGTTCCTCCTATGGCAAGCTGTGTGTTGATGGATCACCATTGTCAATGGCTACCATCCGTCCTCTCAGTGAAAAGCGTCTAGGTGCGCTGTCACCGCACGACTAATTATCTATCGGTTTTCACTCCTACTGGAATAGGATCCATTGATCTTTTTGCGTCTGTCACTACGCCCAACCTTTGTGAGTTTGAAGCTCGTCACAGTCATTCAATCCCTGAATCCTACTCAGAATACCACAGACAAGGTTTAGACTTTCCAGATTCTCAGGAATGCTGCCAATGGATTCTAGCTTATACCACGAAGATTCTGATTAAGGAATCCAAGAGATATTCATTCAATCGAAGGTAGAACGGGAGTGGTTGTCAGGCACGCGTTCATAGATTGAGAATGGTGATGAGTGTCAAGGATCATCACATTCATCATATTGAAGTGCGAATGAACATCTTAGATAGAAACAAGCGTGTTTGAATGGAAAACATAAATAATTGCATTAATTCATCGAGACACAGCAGAGCTCCACTCACCCCAACAATGCAGTTTAGAGACTCATGCCGTCAAAGAGTACAAAGTTCAGATCTAAAATGTCATGAGGTGCAAAATAAATATCTAAAAGATGTTTAAATACTAAACTAGTAATCTAGGTTTACAGAAAATGAATAAACTAAGATAATTGGTGCAGAAATCCACTTCTGGGGCCCACTTGGTGTGTGCTGGGACTGAGACTTAAGCTTCTCACGTGCCTAGGCTGTTTCTGGAGTTGAACGCCAGGTTGTAACCTGTTTCTGGCGTTCAACTCCAATTTGTAACCTGTTTCTGGCGTTTGACGCCAGACTACAACATGGAACTGGCGTTGAACGCCAGTTTTCATCATCTATCCTTGAGCAAAGTATGGACTATTATATATTGCTGGAAAGCCCTGGATGTCTACTTTCCAACGCAATTAATAGCGCTCCATTTGGACTCCTGTAGCTCCAAGAAATCCATTTCGAGTGCAGGGAGGTCAGAATCCAACAGCATCTACAGTCCTTTTTCAGCCTGAATCAGATTTTTGCTCAGCTCCCTCAATTTCAGCCAGAAAATACCTGAAATTACAGAAAAACACACAAACTCATAGTAAAGTCCAAAAATATGATTTTTATTTAAAAACTAATAAAAATATAATAAAAACTAACTAAATCATACTAAAAACATACTAAAAACAATGCCAAAAAGCGTATAAATTATCCGCTCATCACAACACCAAACTTAAATTGTTGCTTTTCCCCAAGCAACTGAAAATCAAATAGGATAAAAAGAATAGAATATACAATGAATTTCAAAAACATCTGTGAAGATCAGTATTAATTAGATGAGCGGGGCTATTAGCTTTTTGCTTCTGAACAGTTTTGGCATCTCACTTCATCCTTTGAAGTTCAGAATGATTGGCATCTATAGGAACTTAGAATTCAGATAGTGTTATTGACTTTCCTAGTTCAGTATGTTGATTCTTGAACACAGCTACTTTATGAGTCTTCGCCGTGGCCCTAAGCACCTTGTTTTCCAGTATTACCACCGGATACATAAATGCCACAGACACATGACTGGGTGAACCTTTTCAGATTGTGACTCAGCTTTGCTAGAGTCTCCAATTAGAGGTGTCCAGGGTTCTTAAGCACACTCTTCTTTTTTCTTTGGATC
This sequence comes from Arachis hypogaea, assembly GCF_003086295.3. NCBI lineage: Eukaryota > Viridiplantae > Streptophyta > Magnoliopsida > Fabales > Fabaceae > Arachis > Arachis hypogaea. The sequence continues at coordinate 76,180,326 of NC_092053.1, forward strand.
TTGACTTTAACCGCTCAGTCTCAAGTTTTCACTTGACACCTTCACGCCACAAGCACATGGTTAAGGACAGCTTGGTTTAGCCGCTTAGGCTAGGATTTTATTCCTTTAGGCCCTCCTATCCACTGATGCTCAAAGCTTTGGATCCTTTTTATTACCCTTGCCTTTTGGTTTTAAGGGCTATTGGCTTTTTCTGCTTCCTTTTTCTTTTTTTTTTCTTTTTCTTTCATTTTCGCTATTTTTTTTTCTGCAAGCTTTTGTATTCACTGCTTTTTCTTGCTTCAAGAATCATTTTTATGATTTTTCAGATTATCAAATAACATTTCTCCTTTTTTATCATTCTTCAAGAGCCAACAATTTTAACATTCATGAATCAACAATATCAAAAATATGCACTGTTCAAGTATTCATTCAGAAAGACAGAAGTATTGCCACCACATCAAAATAATTAAACTGTTTTAAAATTCGAAATTCATGCACTTCTTTTTCTTTTTCAATTAAAAACATTTTTCATTTAAGAAAGGTGATGGATTCATATTCATAACTTTAAGGCAAAGACACTTAGACACTAATGATCATGTAACAAGACACAAACATAAACATAAAGCACAGTAAATGAAAAACAGAAAAATAAGAACAAGGAGATTAAGGAATGAGTCCACCTTAGTGAGGGTGGCGTCTTTCTCTTCTTGAAGAACCAATGGTGCTCTTGAGCTCCTCTATGTCTCTTCCTTGTCTTTGTTGCTCCTCCCTCATAGCTCTTTGATCTTCTCTAGTTTCATGGAGGATGATGGAGTGCTCTTGGTGCTCCACCCTTAGTTGTCCCATGTTGGAACTTAATTCTCCTAGGGAAGTGTTGATTTGCTCCCAATAATTTTGTGGAGGGAAGTGCATCCCTTGAGGCATTAGTGGTTATGGAAAAACAAAAAAAAAAGCACTGCTTTTTCCACACCAAACTTAAAATGTTTGCTCGTCCTCGAGCAAAAGAAAGAAAGTAGTAGGAGAAGAAGAAAATAGATGAGATGGAGAGGTGTGAGTGGTTTGAATTTGAGTGGGTGGGTGTAGGTGGGTTGTATGATTGTTTTGGAGGAGTAATGGAGGTGATTGGTGGAGGTTAATTTGGGGAAGAGTGTTATGGAAAGGTGTAATAAAGAGAGAAGAAGAGGTGGGGATCCTGTGGGGTCCACAGATCTAGTGGGATTAAGGACTTAACATCCCTGCTCCAATTAGGCATGTAAAACACCCTTGCTGTGCAATCCTGGCGTTTAACGCCAGACTGCTACCTGTTTCTGGTGTTAAATGCCAAATGTAGCTTGTTTATGGCGTTTAACGCCAGGTAGATGCTTGCTTCTATCGTTAAATGCCAGCTTGGTGCCTATTTCTGGTGTTAAACGCCAGACAGATGCTTGTTTCTGGCGTTTAAACGCCAGACTGTTCCTCCTCCAGGGTGTGCTATTTTTAATGCTGTTTTTCATTCTGTTTTTAATTTTTCAGTTATTTTTGTGACTTCACATGATCATCAACCTAAGAAAAACATAAAATAGCAATAGAAAATAAAGAGATATAGTTAAATAACATTGGGTTGCCTCCCAATAAGCGCTTCTTTATTGTCTTTAGCTGGACCTTGCTGAGCTTTTAATCTAGCCTCAGCCTTGAGCACTCTTGCTCAACATTGCCTTCAAGATAATGCTTGATTCTCTGTCCATTAACAATGAACTTCTTATCAGAATCAATGTCTTGAAGCTCCACAGAGCCATATGGTGACACCCTTGTAATCACATATGGTCCCCTCCACCGGGATTTCAGTTTCCCGGGGAATAGCCTGAGCCTAGAGTTAAACAACAGAACTTTCTGTCCTGGTTCAAAGACTCTGGATGACAACTTTTTGTCATGCCATCTTTTTTCTTTCTCTTTGTAAAGCTTGGCATTTTCGAAAGCAGTGAATCTGAATTCCTCTAGCTCATTCAGCTGGAGCAATCTTTTTTCTCCAGCTAACTTGGCATCAAAGTTCAGGAATCTGGTTGCCCAGTAGGCCTAATGTTCTAGTTCCACGATTCTTTTTAGTTCAGCTAACTTGACAGTCCATTCCAGGATTCTTTTTAGTTCTCTATTAGAAACCTCAGCTTGCCCATTTGTCTGTGGATGATATGGAGTGGCCACATTGTGGCTAATCCCATACCAGACCATGGCAGAGTAAACCTACTGAAGATATGTTTCTGGAGGAACTTCAGTACTGTCTTAGTATCATTAGTGGGTGTGGCAATGGCCTCTACCCATTTTGATACATAATCGACTGCCACCAGAATATAAGTGTTTGAGTATGATGGTGGGAAAGGCCCCATGAAGTCAATTCCCCATACATCAAACAACTCAATCTCCAAGATTCCTTGTTGAGGCATGGCGTAACCATGAGGCATATTACCATCTCTCTGGCAACTGTCACAGTTACGTACAAACTCTCGGGAATCTCTATAGAGGGTAGGCCAGTAGAAGCCACATTGGAGGACCTTGGTGGCTGTTCGCTCACCTCCGAAATGGCCCCCATATTGTGATCCATGGCAATGCCATAAGATCTTCTGTGCTTTCTCTCTAGGTACACACTACAGATTATTCCGTCTGCACATCTCTTAAAGAGATAGGGTTCATCCCACAAGTAGTACTTTGCATCAGTAATTAATTTTTTTCTTTTGTTGCCTGCTGTACTCCTTGGGTATGAACCTTACAGCTTTATAGTTTGCAATGTCTGCAAACCATGGTGTTTCCTGAATGGCGAATAAATGCTCATACGGAAAGGTTTTAGAGATCTCAAAAGAGGGGGGGCGCCCCTTCTATTGGCTCTATTCGGGACAGATGATCAGCCACTTGGTTCTTTGTCCCTTTTCTGTCTCTTATTTCTATATCAAACTCTTGCAGAAGAAACACCCATCTTATGAGCCTGGGTTTTGAATCCTGCTTTGTGAGTAGATATTTCAGAGCTGTATGGTCAGTGTACACAATCACTTTTGATCCTACCAAGTATGATCTAAACTTGTCAATGGCATAAACCACTGCAAGCAATTCTTTTTCTGTTGTTGTGTAATTTTTCTGGGCATCATTTAAAACACGGCTAGCATAATAAATGACATGCAGAAGCTTCTCATGCCCCTGCCCCAGTACTGCACCAATGGCGTGATCACTGGCATCACACATTAGTTCAAATGGTAATGTCCAGTCTGGTGCAGAAATAACTGGTGTTGTGACCAGCTTAGCTTTCAGAGTCTCAAATGCTTGCAGACACTCTGTTTCAAACATAAATAGCGTGTCAGCAGCTAGTAGATTGCTCAGGGGTTTTGCAATTTTTGAAAAATCCTTTATAAACCTCCTGTAGAATCCTACATGCCCAGAAAGCTTCTGATTGCCTTAACATTAGCAGGTGGTGGTAATTTTTCAATTACTTCCACTTTAGCTTGATCCACCTCTATTCGCTTGTTTGAAATTTTATGCCCAAGGACAATTCCTTCAGTCACCATAAAGTGGCATTTTTCCCAGTTTAAAACTAGGTTGGTCTCTTGGCATCTTTTCAGAACAAGTGCTAAATGGTTAAGGCAGGAGCTGAATGAGTCTCCAAATACTGAAAAGTCATCCATGAAGACTTCCAGAAATTTCTCTACCATATCAGAGAAGATAGAGAGCATGCACCTCTGAAAGTTTGCAGGTGCATTACACAGACCAAAGGGCATCCTTCTGTAACCAAACACTCCAGAAGGACATGTGAATGCTGTTTTCTCTTGGTCCTGAGGATCTACTGCAATTTGGTTATAACCTGAATAGCCATCCAAAAATCAGTAGTATTCATGACCTGCTAGTCTCTCTAGCATCTGGTCTATGAATGGTAAAGGAAAATGATCCTTTCTGGTGGCTGTATTAAGCCTTCTGTAGACAATACACATGCGCCACCTTGTAACTGTTCTTGTAGGAACCAGTTCATTCTTTTCATTCTGAACCACTGTTATACCTCATTTTTTGGGGACAACTTGAACAAGGCTCACCCAGGGGCTATCAGAAATAGGATAAATAATCCTAGCCTCTAGTAACTTGGTGACCTCCTTCTGCACCACTTCGTTCATGGCTGGATTTAGCCGCCTCTGTGGTTGAACCACCGGCTTAGCATCATCCTCCAATAGGATTTTGTGCATGCATCTAGCTAGGCTTATGCCCTTAAGGTCATTTATGGACCACCCAAGAGCTGTCTTGTGTGTCCTTAGCACTTGAATTAGTGCTTCCTCTTCCAGTGGATTTAAAGCAGAGCTTATGATCACTGGAAAAGTGTCACTTTCTCCCAGAAATGCATATTTCAGGGATGGTGGTAATGGCTTGAGCTCAGGTTTAGGAGGTGTTTCCTCTTCCTGAGGAAGTTTCAAAAGTTCTTTCAATTCTTCTGAATCCTCCAAATCAGGCTGAACATCATTAAAGATGTCTTCCAGCTCTGATTCGAGACTCTCAGCCATGTTGATCTCCTCTACCAAAGAGTCAATAAGATCAACTTTCATGCAGTATTTGGGTGTGTCTGGATGCTACATGGCTTTGACAGCATTTAACTTGAACTCATCCTCATTGACCCTCAGGGTTACTTCCCCCTTTTGGACATCAATGAGAGTTCGTCTAGTTTCTAGGAAAGGTATTCCTAGAATGAGAGTAGCATCTTGTGCTCTTCCATTTCCACCACCACAAAGTCATTGGGAAAGGCGAATGGTGTAACCCTGACAATCATGTCTTCAATCACGCCTGATGGGTATTTAATGGAGCCATCAGCAAGTTGGAGACATATCCGGGTTGGTTTGACTTCTTCAGTTAAACCAAGCTTTCTGATAGTGGATGCAGGTATTAGATTGATGCTTGCTCCAAGATCACATAAAGCTGTCTTGGTGTAATTACCCTCTAGTGTGCATGGTATCAGAAAGCTCCCGGGATCCTTAAGCTTTTTTGGGAAGCTTTTCAGAATGACTGCACTACATTCTTCGGTGAGGAGAACTCTTTCAGTTTCTCTCCAATCCTTCTTATGACTCAAGATCTCTTTCATGAACTTGGCATAAGAAGGTATTTGCTCAAGTGCCTCTGCAAACGGAATCTTTATTTCAAGAGTCCAAAGATAGTCTGCAAAGCGAGCAAATTGCTTATCCTGCTCCTCTTTATGGAGTTTTTGAGGATAAGGCATCTTGGCTTTGTATTCCTCAATCTTAGTTCCTACATGTTTACTTCCTACAGAGGTGGTTGGAGAAGCCTTTTTAGAGGGGTTGTTATCAGCACTTGTGTGTGTCTGATCCCTCACTGGCATTTGATTGCCAGAGTCAGAAGCTGGAGTGGCGTTGGACGCCAACTCCTTACTTGTTACTGGCGTTTGAACGCCAGAACTGAGCTTCCATTGGGCGTTTGACGCTAAATCATTACTTGTTTCTGGCGTTTGAACGCCAGAGTTATTCTTCTCTGGGCTCTTACTATCCTCAGAGGGATCGTGAATAGCAGTTTGTTCATTTCTTGGCTTCCTACTGCCTTGAAGTGAGGTATTTAATATTTTTACACTTCTTAATTGAACTGCTTGGCATTCTTCTGTTATTTGTTTTGATAACTGCTATTCTATTTGCCTCAACTGTACTTCCATGTTTATATTAGCCCTAATTGTATCTTGTAATATCTCCTTTAATTCGGCCAGCTGTTTTGTTAGAAAATCTAATTGCTGATTAAATTCAGTAAGTTGTTCTGCAGGACTAAGTTCAGCAGTTACTGTTTTAGCCTCTTCTTTCATGGAAGATTCACTGCTTAGGTACAAATGCTGATTTCTGGCAACTGTATCAATGAGCTCTTGAGCTTCTTCAATTGTCTTTCTTATATGTATAGATCCACCAGCTAAGTGGTCTAGAAAAGTCTGAGCTTTCTCTATAAGCCCATAATAGAAGATGTCTAACTGCACCCATTCTGAAAACATTTCAAAGGGAAGTATTGATTCAGGAATTTTTCTGACAGCTGTTTCCATGTCTTTATGCTAACTTTAGGTTGGTTATTTAACCACCTCTTAGCTTGATCTTTTAGAGCAAATGGAAACAGTAATAGTCTGTAGACATCCTGATCTACCTCTTTATCATGTACTATGTCAGCAATTTGTAAAAACTGTGCCAGAAACTCTATAGGTTCTTCCTGTGGAAGACCGGAATACTGGCAACTTTGCTGCACCATGATAATGAGCTGAGGATTCAACTCAAAGCTACTGACTCCAATGGAGGGTATACAGATATTGCTCCTATATGAAGTAGTAGTGGGGTTAGCATATGACCCCAGAGTCCTTCTGGACTGTTCAATTCCATTTAGGTCCATGATGGAGGAAAGGGAATTGATGTGAATTGCAGTTAAAATATATTTTTATTATTATATTTTTTTTAAAAAAAGATTTGAATTTTGAAATTTTAAAACTAAGATAAGACAAAATTTTGAAATTGAAATCTGAATTTTTATAAAAAAATTTCGAAATATTTGCTTAAGAATAGTTAGAAAAGATATTTTTTTGATTTTTGAATTTTATGATGAAAGAGAAAAACACACAAAAGACACACAACTTAAAATTTTTAGATCTAATGCTCCTTGTTTTCAAAAATTTTGGAGGGAAAACACCAAGAAACACCAAACTTAAAAATTTTAAGATCAAAACACAAGGAAGACTCAAGAACACTTTGAAGACTAACAAGAACACAAGAACATGAAGAAAGAACACCAAACTTAAAATTTTTTAGAAAACCAAAATAAAATTTTCTAAAATTATAGAAAGATCAACAAGAAGACACCAAACTTAAGGTTTGGCACAAGATTTAATCAAAGAAAAATTATTTTTGAAAAAGATTTTAAAAAGAAGATACCCAATTACCAAGAACATAGACCAACGCTCTAGCCAATTGAGCTGTAAATGTAACACATGTTTTGAAGAAGTATTTTTGATAACTAAGAATAATTTTTTTTTGAAAGCTAATGTTTTGAAAAAGCACAAGAAAAACAAGAAAAGAAACATAACAAGAAAAACTAAAGATCAAACAAGAAAATTAAGCAAGAACAACTTGAAGATCTAGGAAAAACAAAGGACACAAATTCAAAAATTTAAAGGAAAATATAAGACATGCAATTGACACCAAACTTAAAATGTAAAACTAAACTCAAACAGAAAAACTCAATTATTAGTAAAAAAAATTCAAATTTCGAAAATTTTTGAAAAAGGAAATAAGGATTCTAAAGTTTTAACAAGAACAATAATAAAAGACTTAAAGATAAATCACAGATTAATAAAGAAAAATAAAAATTTTTGAAAGATTTTTGAAAAGAAAGTAAAAGACTCTGACACAAAAGACAAAATTTTCCTAATCTAAGCAACAAGATAAATCGTTAGTTGTTCAAACTTGAACAATCCTCGGAAATGGCGCCAAAAAGTTGGTGCACGAAATTGTGTATGTCAATGTCAATATTACTATTTCTTACAATTTCGCACAACTAACCAGCAAGTGCACTGGGTCGTCCAAGTAATACCTTACGTGAGTAAGGGTCGAATCCCACGGAGATTGTTGGCTTGAAGCAATCTATGATTATCTTGTAACTCTTAGTCAGGATATCAATTATAATTATCAATTTAAATTGCGAAGAATAAAAGAGCATGAAATAAATACTTGTTATGCAGTAATGGAGAATATGTTGGAGTTTTGGAGATGCTTTATCTTCTGAATCTCTGCTTTCTACCTGTCTTCTTCTTCACGCACACAAGGTTTCTCCCATGGCAAGCTGTGTGTTGGTGGATCACCGTTGTCAATGGCTACCATCCGTTCTCTCAGTGAAAATGGTCCAGGTGTGCTGTCACCGCACGGCTAATCATCTGTCGGTTCTCACTCATGCTGGAATAGGATCCATTGATCCTTTTGCGTCTGTCACTATGCCCAGCCGTTGTGAGTTTGAAGCTCTTCACAGTCATTCAATCCCTGAATCCTACTCGGAATACCACAGACAAGGTTTAGACTTTCTGGATTCTCATGAATTTTGCCAATGGATTCTAGCTTATACCACGAAGATTCTGATTAAGGAATCCAAGAGATGTTCATTCAATCGAAGGTAGAATGGAGGTGGTTTTCAGGCACGCGTTCATAGATTGAGGATGACAATGAGTGTCACGGATCATTACATCCATCATATTGAAGTGCGAATAAACATCTTAGATAGAAACAAGCGTGTTTGAATAGAAAACAGAAATAGTTGCATTAATTCATCGAAACACAGCAGAGCTCCTCACCCCCAACAATGGAGTTCAGAGACTCATGCCTTCAAAGAGTACAAAGTTCAGATCTAAAATGTCATGAGGTACGAAATAGACCTCTAGAAGTTGTTTAAATACTAAACTAGTAACCTAGGTTTACAGAAAATGAACAAACTATGATAGATGGTGCAGAAATCCACTTTTGGGCCCACTTGGTGTATGCTGGGGCTGAGACTTAAGCTTCTCACGTGCCTAGACTATTTCTGGAGTTGAACGCCAGGTTGTAACCTGTTTCTGGCATTCAACTCCCATTTGTAACCTGTTTCTGGCGTTTGACGCCAGACTGCAACAAGGAACTGGCGTTGAACACCAGTTTACGTCGTCTATCCTTGAGCAAAGTATGGACTATTATATATTTCTGGAAAGCCCTGGATGTCTACTTTCCAACGCAATTGAGAGCGCGCCATTGGGAGTGCTGTAGCACCAGAAAATCCACTTTGAGTGCAGGGAGGTCAGAATCCAGTAGCATCAGCAGTCCTTTTCCAGCCTGAATCAGATTTTTGCTCAACTCCCTCAATTTCAGCCAGAAAATACATGAACTCATAGTAAAGTCCAGAAATGTGATTTTAATTAAAAACTAATAAAAATATAATGAAAATAAATTAAATCATACTAAAAACATACTAAACACAATGCCGAAAAGCGTATAAATTATCCGCTCATCACATGTGATGAGCGGATAATTTATACGCTTTTTGGCATTATTTTTACATAGTTTTCAGTATAATTTAGTTAATTTAATTCACATTTCTGGACTTTACTATGAGTTTGTTTGTTTTTTTGTGATTTCAGGTATTTTCTGGCTGAAATTGAGGGACTTGAGCAAAAATCAGATTTAGAGGTTGAAGAAGGACTGCAGATGCTGCTAGATTCTGACCTCCCTGCACTCAAAGTGGATTTTCTGGAGCTATTGAACTCCAAATGGCGCGCTCTCAATTGTGTTGGAAAGTAGACATCCAGGGCTTTCTAGAAATATATAATAGTCCATACTTTTCCCGAGTTTTGATGACGCAAACTGGCGTTCAACGCCAGTTCCATGCTGCATTCTGGAGTTAAACGCCAGAAACAGGTTGCAAAGTGGAGTTAAAGGCCAGAAACAGGTTACAAACTGGCGTTCAACTCCAAGAGAAGCCTCTACACGTGTAAAGCCCAATGCTCAGTCCAAGCACACACCAAGTGGGCCCCGGAAGTAGATTTCTGCATCATTTACTCATTTCTGTAAACCCTAGTAACTAGTTTAGCATAAATAGGACTTTTTACTATTGTATTTAGATCTTCAGTTTCATCTTTAGATCACATTTGGGGGTTGGCCATTTGGCCATCCCTGAACCTTCATCACTTATGTATTTTCAACGGTAGAGTTTCTACACACCATAGATTAAGGTGTGGAGCTCTGGTGTTCCTCATAATTTAATACAAAGTACTATTGTTTTTCTATTCAATTCAAGCTTATTCCGATTCTAAGATACTCATTCACACCTCAATATGAATGTGATGATCATGACAGTCATCATCATTCCCAACTATGAACGCGTGCCTGACAACCACTTCAGTTCTACCTTAGATTGAATGAATATCTCTGGGATTCCTTAATCAGTGTCTTCGTGGTATAAGTTAGAGTCCATGGATGGCCATTCTTGAGGTCCGAAAAGTATAAACCTTGTCTGTGGTATTCCGAGTAGGATCTGGGAAGGGATGGCTGCGACGAGCTTCAAACTCGCGAGTGCTGGGCGTAGTGACAGACGCAAAAGGATCAATGGATCCTATTCCAGTATGATCGAGAACCGACAGATGATTAGCCATGCAGTGACAGCGCATTGGACCATTTTCACCGAGAGGACAGGATGTAGCCATTGACAACGGTGATGCCTAATATACAGCTTGCCATAGAAAGAAGTATGAATGATTGGATGAAGAGAATAGGAAAGCAGAGGTTCAGGAGGAACGAACGCATCTCTATACGCTTATCTGAAATTCTCACCAATGAATTACATAAGTATCACTATCTTTATTTTATATTTTATTTATCCTTTAATTACTAAATCTCCATAATCAATTGAATCCGCCTGACAGAGATTTACAAGGTGACCATAGCTTGCTTCAAGCCGACAATCTCCGTGGGATCGACCCTTACTCATGCAAGGTTTATTACTTGGACGACCCAGTGCACTTGCTGGTTAGTTGTGCAAAGTTGTGACAAAGAATTAAGATTATGAACGTGCGTATTGAGTTTTTAGCGCCGTTACCAAGGAATGGAACCGTCACGATTTCTGCGCACCAAGTTTTTGACGCCGTTGCCGGGGATTGTTCGAGTTTGGACAACTGACGGTTCATCTTGTTGCTCAGATTAGGTAATTTTATTTTAATTTTAAGCTTTTTATTTTTATTCTTAATTTCAAAAAAAAAATTATTTTCAAAAATATATTTTTCTTCAGAATTTTTAAGAATGAATTCTAGAGTTTCATGAAGCACATTTAAGCCTGGCTGGCTGTAAAGCCATGTCTAATTCATTTGGACCGAGGCTTCCACTTATCAGCATATGAAGTTGGATGAAGTATCAGTTGTTGTATGTCTGATTTGCATCTGCTAAAGCTTGGCTGGCCATTGGCCATGTCTAGTGTTTTGGACCGGAGCTTTCACTGAAAGCTTGGCTGGCTAGTAAGCCATATCCAATTCCTGGACCGGAGCTTTAGACTAACATTGCAAGATTCCTGGAATTCTCATTAAAAATTCTGAAATCCTTATTTTCTTTTCCAAAATATTTTTGAAAAATCTAAAAAAACTTTAATAAAATCATAAAACCAAAAATAATTTGATGTTTCTTGTTTGAGTCTTGTGTCAGTTTTTAAGTTTGGTGTCAATTGCATGTATTTTAATTTTCCTTTAATTTTTCGAAAATTCATCATGCATTCTTCATGATCTTCAAGTTGTTCTTGACAAATCTTCTTGTTTGATCTTCATATTTTCTTGTTTTATGTCTTTTCTAGTTTTTCATATGCATTTTTAATTTGTTAGTGTCTAAAGTTTGAAAATTTCTATGTTTGGTGTCTTGCATGTTTTTCTTTTCTTGAAAATTTTCAAAAAAAAGTTCTTGATGTTCATCATGATCTTCAAAGTGTTCTTGGTGTTCATCTTTGCATTCAAAGTGTTCTTGCATATTTTTCTTGTTTTGATTCATAACTTTCATGTTTTGAGTCTTTTTGATGTTTTTCTCTTTCATCATTAAAAATTCAAAAATAAAAAAAATATCTTTCCCTTTTTCTTCTCATCAAATTCGAAAATTTGAGTTGACTTTTTCAAAAATTTTTAAAATTTAGTTGTTTCTTATGAGTCAAGTCAAATTTTCAATTTAAAAATCCTATCTTTTTCAATTCTTTTTCAAAAATCAAATCTTTTTCATTTTCTTTTATGATTTTTGAAAATTTCAAATTGATTTTCAAAATCTTTTTCTTATTTTTATTTCATAATTTTCGAAAATCTTATTAGCATTTAATGTGATTGATTCTAAAATTTTAAGTTTGTTACTTGCCTAGTAAGAAAGGTACAATCTTTAAAATTTTAAATCATATCTTTTAGTTTCTTGTTAGTCAAGTAATCAACTTTAATTTCAAAATCAAATCTTTTTAAATTTCTTTTTCAAATCTTTTTCAAAATAAGTTTCAATCACATCTTTTTCAAAATCAATTTCAAAATCTTTTCTAACTTCTTTTCTAACCTCATATCTTTTCAAAAATTGATTTTCAAATCTTTTTCAAACTAATCCTATCTTTTTGTTTGATTCTTATCTTTTATCAAAACTACCTAACTAATTCTATCTCTAATTTTCGAAAATCACATCCCTCTTTTTTCAAAATTCAATTTTAATTAACTAATTGTTTTAAATTTCAATTTAAATTAATTTCATTTTTCTTTCTAATTTTTGAATTCTAACTTTGATTTTAAATTAAAAACAAAAATACTTTCATTTTAATTTATATAATTTTCGAAATTCTCTCCCCCTCATTTCTTTCTAATTATTTTATTTATTTACTAACACTTCTCTTCATCTCGAAATTCAAACCCTGTCTTCCCCTTGGTGTTCGAATTTCTATTCTTCTATTCTTTTCTTCTTCTACTCACATAAAGGAATCTCTATACTGTGACATAGAGGATTCCATATTTTCCTTTCTGTTTTCTTCTTTTCATATGAGCAGGAACAAGGATAAGAACATTCTTTTTGAAGCTGATCCTGAACTTGAAAGGACTCTGAAGAGGAAGCTAAGGGAAGCAAAAGCACAACTCTCTAGAGAAAATCTGACAGAAATTTTTGAAAAAAAAGGAGACATGGCCGAAAATAATAACAATGCAATAAAATTCACATTTCTGGACTTTACTATGAGTTTGTGTGTTTTTCTGTGATTTCAGATATTTTCTGGCTGAAATTGAGGGACTTGAGCAAAAATCAGATTCAGAGGTTGAAGAAGGACTGCAGATGCTGCTGGATTCTGACCTCCCTGCACTCAAAGTGGATTTTCTGGAGCTATAGAACTCCAAATGGCGTGCTCTAAATCGCATTGGAAAGTAGACATCCAGGGCTTTCCAGAAATATATAATAGTCTATACTTTTCTCGAGTTTTGACGACGCAAACTGGCGTTCAACGCTAGTTCCATGCTGCATTCTGGAGTTAAACGCCAGAAACAGGTTGCAAAGTGGAGTTAAACACCAGAAACAGGTTACAAACTAGCGTTCAACTCCAAGAGAAGCCTCTACACGTGTAAAGCTCAATGCTCAGCCCAAGCACATACCAAGTGGGTCCCAAAAGTAGATTTCTGCATCATTTACTCATTTCTGTAAACCCTAGTAACTAGTTTAGCATAAATAGGACTTTTTACTATTGTATTTAGATCTTCAGTTTCATCTTTAGATCATGTTTGGGGGCTGGCCATTTGGCCATGCCTGAACCTTCATCACTTATGTATTTTCAACGGTAGAATTTCTACACACCATAGATTAAGGTGTGGAGCTCTGCTGTTCCTCATGAATTAATACAAAGTACTATTGTTTTTCTATTCAATTCAAGCTTATTCCGATTCTAAGATATTCATTTGCACCGCAATATGAATGTGATGATCGTGACAGTCATCATCATTCCCAACTATGAACGCGTGCCTGACAACCACTTCCGTTCTACCTTAGATTGAATGAATATCTCTGGGATTCCTTAATCAGAGTCTTCGTGGTATAAGTTAGAATCCATGGATGGCCATTCTTGAGATCCGAAAAGTCTAAACCTTGTCTGTGGTATTCCGAGTAGGATCTGGGAAGGGATGGCTGCGACGAGCTTCAAACTCGCGAGTGCTGGGCGTAGTGACAGACGCAAAAGGATCAATGGATCCTATTCCAGTATGATCGAGAACCGACAGATGATTAGCCATGTAGTGACAACGGTGATGCCTAATATACAGCTTGCCATAGAAAGAAATATGAATGATTGGATGAAGAGAATAGGAAAGCAGACGTTCAGGAGGAACGAACGCATCTCTATACGCTTATCTGAAATTCTCACCAATGAATTTCATAAGTATCACTATCTTTATTTTATATTTTATTTATCTTTTAATTACTAAATCTCCATAATCAATTGAATCCGCCTGACTGAGATTTACAAGGTGACCATAGCTTGCTTCAAGCCGACAATCTCCGTGGGATCGACCCTTACTCATGCAAGGTTTATTACTTGGACGACCCAGTGCACTTGCTGGTTAGTTGTGCGAAGTTGTGACAAATAATTAAGATTATGAACGTGCGTATTGAGTGTCATTCCATTATTTCTATACAAACTCTTGCAGAAGCAACACCCATCTTACGAGCCTGGGCTTTGAATCCTACTTTGTGAGTAGATATTTAAGAGCGGCATGGTCAGTGTACACAATCACTTTTGATCCTACTAAGTATGATCTAAACTTGTCAATAGCGTAAACCACTGTAAGCAGCTCTTTTTCTGTGGTTGTGTAATTTTTCTGGGCATCATTTAAAACACGGCTAGCATAATGAATGACATGCAGAAGCTTGTTGTGCCTCTGTCCCAATACTGCACCAATGGCATAGTCACTGGCATCACACATTAGTTTCAAAGGTAATGTCCAATCTGGTGCAGAAATAACTGGTGCTGTGACCAGCTTAGCTTTCAGGGTTTCAAACGCCTGAAGACACTCTGTGTCAAACACAAATAGCGTGTCAGCAGCTAGCAGATTGCTCAGAGGTTTTGCGATTTTTGAAAAATCCTTTATAAACCTCCTATAGAATCCTGCATGCCCTAGAAAGCTTCTGATTGCCTTAACATTGGTGGGTGGTGGTAATTTTTCAATTACCTCTACCTTAGCTTGATCCACCTCTATTCCCTTGTTCGAAATTTTATGCCCAAGGACAATTCCTTCAGTCACCATAAAGTGACATTTTTCCCAATTTAGAACCAGGTTAGTCTCTTGGCATCTTTTCAGAATAAGTGCTAGATGGTTAAGACAGGAGCTAAATGAGTCTCCAAATACTGAGAAGTCATCCATGAAGACTTCCAGAAATTTTTCTACCATATCAGAGAAGATAGAGGGCATGCACCTCTGAAAGGTTGCAGGTGCATTTCACAGACCAAAAGGCATTCTTCTGTATGCAAATACTCCAGATGGACATATGAATATTGTTTTCTCTTGGTCCTGAGGATCTACTGCAATTTGGTTGTAACCTGAATAGCCATCCAAAAAGCAGTAGTATTCATGACCTGCTAGTCTTTCTAGCATCTGGTCTATGAATGGTAAAGGGAAGTGATCCTTCCTGGTGGCTGTATTGAGCCTTCTGTAGTCAATACACATACGCCACCCTATAACTGTTCTTGTAGGAACCAGTTTATTTTTTTCATTATGAACCACTGTCATACCTCCCTTCTTAGGGACAAGATGGACAGGACTCACCCAGGGGCTATCAGAAATAGGATAAATAATCCCAGCCTCTAGTAACATAGTGACCTCTTTCTGCACCACCTCCTTCATGGCGTTATTTAGCTGCCTCTGTGGTTGAACCACTGGCTTAGGATCATCCTCCAATAGGATCTTGTGCATGCATCTGGCTGGGCTAATGCCCTTAAGATCACTTATGGACCACCCAAGAGCTGTCTTGTGTGTCCTTAGCACCTGAATTAGTTCTTTCTCTTCTTGTGGCTCTAAAGCAGAGCTTATGATTACAGAAAAAGTGTCACCTTCTCCCAGAAATGCATATTTCAGGGATGGTTGTAGTGGTTTGAGCTCGGGTTTAGGAGGTTTCTCCTCTTTCTGAGGAGTTTTCAGAGGTTCTTTTATTTCCTCTGGTTCCTCCAGATCAGGCTGAACATCTTTAAAAATGTCCTCTAGCTCTGATTCGAGACTCTCAGTTATATTGACCTCTTCCACCAGGGAGTCAATAATATCAACGCTCAGGCAGTCGTCTGATGTGTTTGGATGTTGCATAGCTTTGACAACATTCAACTTAAACTCATCCTTATTGACTCTCAGGGTTATCTCCCCTTTTTGGACGTCAATGAGGCTTTGTTCAGTTGCTAGGAATGGTCTTCCTAGAATGAGAGTTGCACTCTTGTGCTCCTCCATTTCCAGCACTACAAAGTCAGTAGGGAAGGCAAATGGCCCAACCTTGACAATCATGTCCTCAATTATGCCTGATGGGTATTTAATGGAGCCATCTGCAAGTTGAAGACAGATCCGGGTTGGTTTGACCTCTTCAGTAAAGCCAAGCTTTCTGATAGTGGATGCAGGGATTAGTTTGATGCTTGCCCCAAGATCACATAAAGCTGTCTTGGTGTAATTACCCTCTAATATGCATTTTATCATAAAGCTCCCGGGATCTTTAAGCTTTTCTGGGAAGCTTTTCAGAATGACTGCACTGCATTTCTTCAGTGAGGAGAACTCTTTCAGTTTCTCTCCAATCCTTCTTATGACTCAAGATATCTTTCATGAACTTCGCATAAGAGGGTATTTGCTCAAGTGCCTCTGCAAACGGAATCTTTATTTCAAGAGTCCTGATATAGTCTGCAAAGCGGGCAAATTGCTTATCCTGCTCCTCCTGGCAGAGTTTTTGAGGATAAGGTATCTTGGCTTTGTATTCCTCAACCTTAGTTGCTGCAGGTTTATTTTCTATAGAGGTGGTTAGAGAAGCCTTTTTAGAGGGGTTGCTATCAGCACTTGTGTGTGTCTGATCCCTCACTGGCGTTTGGATGCCAGGGTTAGAAGCTTGATTGGCGTTGGACGCCAGTTTCTTACATGTTTCTGGCGTTTGAACGCCAGAATTGTTCCTCTCTGGGCTCTTACTATCCTCAGAGGGATTTTGGATGAGATTTTGGTCATCCTCTATCATTTGTTCTTTCCTTGGCTTTCTGCTGCTCTGGAGTGGGGTATTTAATATTTTTCCACTTCGTAATTGAACTGCCTGGCACTCTTCTATTATCTGTTTTGATAACTGTTGTTTTGTCTGATTCAATTGTGCCTCCATATTTTTATTAGCATTTTTAGTGTCTTGTAGCATCTCCTTAAATTCTACTAGCTATTTTGTTAGAAAACACAATTGTTGATTGAGGTCAGCAACTTGTTCTGGAGGACCAAGCTCAGTAGGCACTGCCTTGGTTTCTTCTTTTATGGAGGACCCACCACTTATGTACAGATGCTGATTTCTAGCAACTATATCAATAAGCTCTTGAGCCTCTTCAATAGTTTTCCTCATGTGTATAGATCCACCAGCTGAGTGGTCTAGGGACATCTGAGCTCCTTCTGTAAGCCCATAGTAGAAGATGTCTAACTGCACCCACTCTGAAAACATTTTAGAGGGACATTTTCTTAACATCCCTCTGTACCTCTCCCAGGCATTATAAAGGGATTCATCATCCTCTTGCTTAAAGCCTTGGATATCCAGCCTTAGCTGTGTCATTCTTTTTGGAGGGAAATATTGATTCAGAAATTTGTCTGATAATTGTTTCCATGTCCTTATGCTTGCTGTGGGTTGGTTATTTAACCACCTTTTAGCTTGATCTTTTACAGCAAACAGAAACAGTAACAGCCTGTATACATCCTGATCTACCTCCTTGTCACGTACTGTATCAGCAATTTGCAAGAATTATGCCAGAAACTCAGTAGGTTCTTCCTGTGGAAGACCAGAATACTGACAGTTTGCTGCACCATGACAATGAGCTGAGGATTTAGCTCAAAACTGCTTGCTTTGATAGAGGGTACACAGATACTACTCCCATATGCAGCAGTAGTGGGGTTAGTATATGACCCCAGAGTCCTTCTGGACTGTTCATTTCCACATAGGTGCATGATGGAGAAAGGGAGATGATGCAGTTTGCAAATAAATTTTTTTTTTGAAAACCGAAATTAAAATAAAATAAAATAAATGAAAAATTGACTATATTTTCGAAAATTAGAAGAAAAAGAAATAAAAGAAAATTGAAAACTAAATTAATTAATTAAAAAGATTTGAAAAAGATGGGTGTGAGGATTTTCGAAAAAAATGAAGAGAGAGAAATTGGTTAGGAAGTTTTGAAAAAGATATGTCTTAAAACTAAAGATACTTGTAAGAAAATAAAATAAAATAAAATAAATAAAAAAGAAAAGATATGAAAAAGATTTAATTTTAAGATTTGAGATTAGAAAAGATAAGATAAGCTAGGTAAGAGAAGATAAGGAATTTAAATTAAAAAGTTTTGAAAATTAAATTTTAAATTTGAAAATTGAATTTTGAATTTTCGAAAAAGTCAACAATATAAGATAAGGATTTGAAAAAGATTTAAATTTTGAAAAGATTTGATTTTTAAATTTGAAAATTAGATTTTAAGTTTTAAATTTTGAAATTTGAATTTTCAAATTTTGAAACTTGAAATTTGAAATTTGAAATAAGATAAGATAAAATTTTGAAAAAGATATGATTTTTTTTGAAAAAAATTTGAATTTTGAAAATTTTAAAATAAAAATCTGAATTTTTTTGAAAAAATTTCGAAATATTTGCTCAAAAATAGTTAGAGAAGATATTTTTTTTTATTTTTAAATTTTATGATGAAAAAGAAAAACACACAAAAGACACACAACTTAAAATTTTTAGATCTAATGCTCCTTATTTTTGAAAAGTTTGGAGGGAAAACACCAAGGAACACCAAACTTAAAAATTTTAAGATCAAAACACAAGGAAGACTCAAGAACACTTTGAAGACTCACAATAACAACAAGAACATGAAGAAAGAACATCAAACTTAAAATTTTTAGAAAACCAAAATAAAATTTTCGAAAACCAAAGAAAAATTAACAAGAAAACACCAAACTTAAAGTTTAGCACACGATTTAATCAAAGAAAAATTATTTTTGAAAAAGAGATTTTAAAAGGGAGATAGCCAATTACCAAGAATATAAGCACAACGCTCTAGCCAATTGAGCTATAAATTTAACGTGTTTTAACAAGGTATTTAATAAACAAAATTTTTTTGAAAACTTATATTTTGAAAAAAAAAAACACAAGAAAAACAAGAAAATACACAGAACAGGAAAAACTAAAAATCAAACAAGAAAAATATCAAGAATAACTTGAAGATTAAGAAAGAACAATGAACACAAATTCAAAAATTTAAAAGAAAATAAAAACATGCAATTGACACCAAACTTAAAATAAGAAACTAAACTCAAACAGAAAAACTCAATTATTAGTTTATAAAAATTTTCAAAAAATTTAAAAAGAGAAAATAAGGATTAAAAAGAAATTTTCAACCAAAAACAATAATAGAAGACGCAATTTTAGTGACTCTAAACTAAAAAGATAAATTTTTCCTAATCTAAGCAAAAAAATAAACCGTCAGTTGTCCAAACTCGAACAATCCCCGGCAACGACGCCAAAAACTTGGTGTGCGAAATCGTGATTATTCCATTCCTTGGTAACGACGCAAAAAACTCAATACGCACGTTCATGATCTTATATCTGTTTCACAACTTCGTACAACTAACCAGCAAGTGCACTGGGTCGTCCAAGTAATAAACCTTACGTGAGTAAGGGTCGATCCCACGGAGATTGTCGGCTTGAAGCAAGCTATGGTCACCTTGTAAATCTCAGTCAGGCGAATTCAAATAGTTTTATAAAGTGATAAATAAAAGACAAATAGAATATAACTAGGATAGAGATACTTATGTAATTCATTGGTGAGAATTTCAGATAAGCGTATAGAGATGCTTTCGTTCCTCTGATCTCTGCTTTCTTGCTGTCTTCATCCAATCAATCCTACTCCTTTCCATGGCAAGATTTATGTAGGGCATCACCGTTGTCAATGGCTACATCCCATCCTCCTGTGAAAATAGTCCAATGCGCTGTCACTGCATGGCTAATCATCTATCGGTTCTCGATCATACTTGAATAGGATTTACTATCCTTTTGCGTCTGTCACTACGCCCAGCACTCGCGAGTTTGAAGCTTGTCACAGCCATTCCTTCCCAGATCCTACTCGGAATACCACAGACAAGGTTTAGACTTTCCGAATCTTAAGAAGGCCATCTATGGGTTCTAACTTATACCACGAAGACTCTAATAGCTCAGACTCGGTCCCCTATATTAGATATACAAGAGATATCCATTCAATCTAAGGTAGAACGGAAGTGGTTGTCAGGCACGCGTTCATAAGTTGAGAATAATGATGACTGTCAGGATCATCACATCCATCATATTGAAGTACGAATGAATATCTTAGAAGCAGAATAAGTTGAATTGAATAGAAAAATAGTAGTACTTTGCATTAATCTTTGAGGAACAGCAGAGCTCCACACCTTAATCTATGGTGTGTAGAAATTCTGCTATTAAAAAATACATAAGTGAAAGATTCAGGCATGGCGGAATGGCCAGCTCCCATGATCTACGAACTAAACGTCCAAAAGATGTAAATACAATAGTAACAAGTCCTATTTATACTAAACTAGTTACTAGGGTTTATAGAAATAAGTAAATGATGCAGAAATCCACTACCGGGGCCCACTTGGTGTGTGCTTGGGCTGAGCATTGAACTTTACACGTGTAGAGGCTTCTTTTGAGTTGAACACCAGTTTGTAGCCTGTTTCTGGCGTTGAACTCCACTTTGCAACCTGTTTCTGGCGTTTGACTCCAGAATGCAACATGGAACTGGCGTTGAATGCCAGTTTACGTCGTCAATCCTTATTCAAAGTATAGACTATTATATATTTCTGGAAAGCCCTGGATGTCTACTTTCCAACGCAATTGGGAACGCGCCATTTAGAGTTTGGTAGCTTCAGAAAATCCACTTTGAGTGCAGGGAGTCAGAATCCAACAGCATCTGCAGTCCTTCTTCAACCTCTGAATCTGATTTTTCCTCAAGTCCCTCAATTTCAGCCAGAAATTATCTGAAATCACAGAAAAACACAAAAACTCATAGTAAAGTCCAGAAATGTGAATTTTAATTAAAAACTAATAAAAATATACTAAAAACTAACCAAATCATACTGAAAACTATGTAAAAAAAATACCAAAAAGCGTATAAATTATCTTCTCATCACAACACCAAACTTAAATTATTGCTTGTCCCCAAGCAACTGAAAATCAAATAGGATAAAAAGAAGAGAATATACTATAAATTCCAAAATATCAATGAAACTTAGCTCCAATCAGATGAGCGGGACTTGTAGCTTTTTTGCCTCTTTAATAGTTTTGGCATCTCACTCTATCCATTGAAGTTCAGAATGATTGGCATCTATAGGAACCCAGAGTTCAGATAGTGTTATTGATTCTCCTAGTTCAGTATGTTGATTCTTGAACACAGCTACTTTATGAGTCTTGGCCGTGGCCCTAAGCACTTTGTTTTCCAGTATTACCACCGGATACATAAATGTCACAAACACATAATTGGGTGAACCTTTTCAGATTGTGACTCAGCTTTGCTAAAGTCCCCGATTAGAGGTGTCCAGGGTTCTTAAGCACACTCTTCTTTTGCTTTGGACCTTGACTTTAACTGCTCAGTCTCAAGTTTTCACTTGACACCTTCACGCCACAAGCACATGGTTAGGGACAACTTGGTTTAGCCGCTTAGGCCAGGATTTTATTCCTTTATGCCCTCCTATCCACTGATGCTCAAAGCCTTGGGATCCTTTTTATTACCCTTGCCTTTTTGTTTTAAGGGCTATTGGCTTTTTGCTCTTGCCTTTTGGTTTTAAGAGCTTTTGGCTTTTTCTGCTTGCTTTTTCTTTTTCTTTCTATTTTTGTTTTTGTATTTTTTTGTATTTTTTTCGCAAGCTTTCTGTATTCACTGCTTTTTCTTGCTTCAAGAATCAATTTTTTTTATTTTTCAGATTATCAAATAACATTTCTCTTTATCATCCTTCTTTCAAGAGCCAACATATTTAACATTCTTAAACAACAACTTCAAAAGACATATGCACTGTTCAAGCATTCATTCAGAAAACAAAAAGTATTGTCACCACATCAAGATAATTAAACTAGTTTCAAGGATGAATTCGGAACCATGTACTTCTTGTTCTTTTGTAATTAAAACATTTTTCATTTAAGAGAGGTGATGGATTCATAGGACATTCATAACTTTAAGGCATAAACATTTAAATACTAATGATCATGAAGACATAAACATAAAGCATAATAAACGAAAAACAGTAAAATAAATAGACAAGAAGATTAAGGAATGAGTTCACCTTAGTGAGGGTGGCGTCTTCCTCTTCTTGAAGAACCAATGGTGCTTTTGAGCTCCTCTATATCTCTTCCTTGTCTTTGTTGTTCCTCCCTCATAGCTCTTTGATCTTCTCTAATTTCATGGAGGATGATGGAATGCCCTTGGTGCTCCATCCTTAGTTCTCCCATGTTGGAACTTAATTCACCTAGGGAAGTGTTGATTTGTTCCCAATAGTTTTGTGGAGGAAAGTGCATCCCTTGAGGCATCTCAGGGATTTCATGGTGAGGAATCTCCTCATGCTCATGTTGAGGTCCATGCTCTCTTGTTTGCTCCATCCTTTTCTTAGTGATGGGCTTGTCCTCTTCAATGAGGATGTCTTCCTCTATGTCGACCCCAGCCGAATTACAGAGGTGGCAAATGAGGTGAGAAAAGGTTAACCTTGCCAAGTTGGATGACTTGTCAGCCACCTTGTAGAGTTCTTGAGGTATAATCTCATGAACTTCCACTTCCTCCCCAATCATGATGCTATGGATCATGATGGCCCGGTCTATAGTAACTTCAGACTGGTTGCTAGTAGAAATGATTGAGCATTGAATGAACTCCAACCATCCTCTAGCTACTGGTTTGAGGTCAAGCCTTCTTAGTCGAACCGGCTTACCTTTTGAGTCAATTTTCCATTGAGCTCCTTCCACACATATGTCCATGAGGACTTGGTCCAACCTTTGATCAAAGTTGACTCTTCTAGTGTAGGGGCGTGCGTTCTCCTCTATCATTGGTAGGTTGAACGCCAACCTTACATTTTCCGGACTGAAATCTCAGTATTTCCCCTGAACCATGGTGAGCCAATTCTTTGGGTTCGGGTTCACACTTTGATCATGGTTTCTAGTGACCCATGCGTTTGCATAGAACTCTTGAACCATTAAGATCCCGACTTGTTGAATGGGGTTGGTGAGGACTTTCCAACCTCTTCTTTGGATCTCAAGTCGAATCACCGGATACTCATTCTTTTTGAGTTTGAAAGGAACCTCAGGGATCACTTTCTTCTTGGCCACAACTTCATAGAAGTGGTCTTGATGGACCTTAGAGATGAATCTCTCCATCTCCCATGACTCAGAGGTGGAAGCAATTGCCTTCCCTTTCCTCTTTCTAGAGGTTTCTCTAGTCTTTGGTGCCATGAATGGTTATGAAAAAACAAAAAGCAATGCTTTTTACCACACCAAACTTAAAATGTTTGCTCGTCCCCGAGCAAAAGATGAGAGAAAGAAGTAGAAGAAGAAGAGGAATGGAGGAGAGGGAGAGAGAGTTGGTTTCGGCCAAGGGGTGAAGAGAAGGTTGTGTTGTGCGAAAATGAAGAGGGAATGAGGGGTTTATATAGGAGTAGGGAGGGGTTAGGGTTCGGCCATTTAGGGTTGGGTTTGGGAGGGAAATTATTTTGAATTTAAAGGTAGGTTGGGTTTTTGGGGAAGAGAGGATGGATGTGAGTGGTGAAGATGTGATTGGAAAGAGTGATTGAGTTGATTGGTGAGGGGTATTTGGGGAAGAGTGATATGAAAAGGTGTAAAGAGGAGAGAAGAAAGGTAAGTGGGGATTCTGTGGGGTCCACAGATCCAGAGGTGTTTGAGGATTTCTCATCCCTTCATCTTTGAGGCGTGTAAAACGCCCTATATATGCAATCCTGGCGTTTAACGCCAGATTGCAGCATGTTTCTGGCATTAAACGCCACTTCCATGCTTGTTTTGGGCGTTCAATGCCAGTCTGCAGCATGTTTCTGGCGTTGAACGCAAGTATGGTGCATGTTTCTGAAGTTAAACGCCAGTCTGATGCTTGTGTCTGGCGTTTAACGCCAGCTTTCCTCTAGGTGCAATCCTGTCGTTTAAACGCCAGACTGCTGCTTGTTTCTGGTGTTTAACGCCAGTTTCGTGCTCTATTCTGGCGTTAAACGCCAGTAAGCCCTTCCTCCAGGGTGTTCTATTTTCAATGCTGTTTTTCATTCTGTTTTTGATTTTTCGGTAGTTTTTGTGACTCCACATGATCATCAACCTAATAAAACATGAAATAGCAAAGAAAAAATAAAATAAAAATGCTTAAATAACATTGGGTTGCCTCCCAACAAGCGCTTCTTTAATGTCAATAGCTTGACAGTGAGCTCTCATGGAGCCTCACAAATAATCAGAGCAAGGTTGGGATCTCCCAACACCAAACTTAGAGTTTGGTTGTGGGGTTCAACACCAAACTTAGAGCTTGGTTGTGGCCTCCCAACAAACTTAGAGTTTGACTGTGGGGGCTTTGGTTGACTCTGTAGTGAGAGAAGATTTTCATGCTTCCTCTCCATGGTTACAGAAGGAGATCCTTGAGTTTTAAACACAAGGTTAACCTCATTTAGTTGAAGGATCAATTCTCCTCTGTCTACATCAATCATAGCTCTTACTGTGGCTAGGAAGGGTCTTCCAAGGATGATGGATTCATCCTCATCCTTCTCAGTGTCGAGGATTATGAAATCAGTAGGGATGTAAAGGCCTTCAACCTTTACTAACACGCCCTCTACTAGTCCATAAGCCTGTTTTCTTGAGTTGTCTGCCATCTCTAATGAGATTCTGGCAGCTTGCACCTCAAAGATTCCCAGTTTCTCCATTACGGAGAGGGGCATGAGGTTTATCCCTGACCCAAGGCCACATAGAGCCTTCTCAAAGGTCATGGAGCCTATGGTACAAGGTATTAAGAACTTTCCAGGATCCTGTTTCTTCTGAGGCAATCTCAGTTGATCCAGATCACTCAGTTCATTGGTGAGCAAGGGAGGTTCATCTTCTCAAGTCTCATTACCAAATAATTTGGCATTCAGCTTCATGATTGCACCATGGTACTTGGCAACTTGCTCTTCAGTAACATCCTCATTCTCTTCAGAAGAGGAATAGTCATCAGAGCTCATGAATGGCATAAGGAGGTTCAATGGAATCTCTATGGTCTCTAGATGAGCCTCAGATTCCTTTGGTTCCTCAGAGGGAAACTCCTTATTGATCACTGGACGTCCCAGGAGGTCTTCCTCACTGGGATTCACGTCCTCTCCCTCCCTTGTAGGTTCGGCCATGATGATCATTTCAATGGCCTTGCACTCTCCTTTTGTATTTTCTTCTGTATTGCTTGGGAGAATACTAGGAGGGGTTTCAGTGATTCCTTTACTCAGCTGGCCCACTTGTGCTTCCAAATTTCTAATGGAGGACGTTGTTTCATTCATGAAACTCACAGTGTCCTTAGATAGATCAGAGACTATGTTTGCCAAGCTAGATGGGGTCTGCTCAGAACTCTCTGTCTTTTGCTGAGTGGATGATGGAAAAGGCTTGCTATTGCTAAACCTGTTTCTTCCACCATTGTTAAAGCCTTGTTGAGGCTTTTGTTGATCCTTCCATGAGAAATTTGGATGATTTCTCCATGAGGGATTATAGGTGTTTCCATAGGGTTCACCCATGTAATTCACCTCTGCTATTGCAGGGTTCTCAGGATCATAAGCTTCTTCTTCAGAAGATGCCTCTTTAGTACTGTTGGATGATTCCTTCAATCCATTCAAACTCTGAGAAATCATATTGACTTGCTGAGTCAATATTTTGTTCTGAGCCAATATGGCATTTAGAGTATCAATTTCAAGAACTCCCTTCCTCATAGGCGTCCCATTATTCACAGGATTCCTCTCAGAAGTGTACATGAACTGGTTATTTGCAACCATGTCAATGAGTTCCTGAGCTTCTGTAGGCATTTTCTTTAAGTGAATGGATTCACCTGCAGAATGGTCCAATGACATCTTGGATAGTTCAGACAGACCATCATAGAATATATCCAGAATGGTCCATTTTGAAAGCATGTCAGAAGGACACCTTTTGGTCAGTTCCTTGTATCTCTCCCAAGCTTCATAGAGGGATTCACCTTCCTTTTGTCTGAAGGTTTTAACATCCACTCTAAGCTTACTAAGCTTTTGAGGAGGAAAGAACTTGGCTAAGAAAGCCGTGACCAGCTTATCCCAAGAGTTCAGGCTATCTTTAGGTTGAGAATCCAACCATACTCTAGCTCTGCCTCTTACAGCAAACGGGAAAAGCATAAGCCTGTAGACCTCGGAATCAACCCCATTGGTTTTAACAGTATCACAGATCTGCAAGAATTCATTTAAGAACTGAAAAGGATCTTCAGATGGAAGTCCATGAAACTTGCAGTTTTGTTGCATCAGAGAAACTAATTGAGGTTTAAGCTCAAAGTTGTTTGCTCCAATGGCAGGAATTGAGATGCTTCTTCCATGTAAATTGGAATTAGGTGCAGTGAAGTCACCAAGCATCCTCCTTGCATTATTGTTGTTAGGTGCGTCTGCCATCTCCTTTTCTTGTTCGAAAATTTCAGTAAGGTTGTCTCTGGATTGTTGTATATTAGCTTCTCTTAGTTTTCTCTTTAGAGACCTTTTAGGTTATGGATTAGCTTCAACAAGAATGCCCTTTTCCTTGTTCCTGCTCATATGAAAGAGAAAAGAACAAGAAAAGAAGAGGAATCCTCTATGTTACAGTAAAGAGGTTCCTTGTTGTTAGTAGAAGAAGAAAGGGAATAAGAGTGAAGAAGAATGGATAATCCAAACACAAGGGTGAGGATAGGAGCAGAGATATGAGATGAAAAGAGGTGTTAGTAGATGAATAAAAAAAATAGAGGGAGATTAAAGAGAGGGAATTTCGAAAATTAATTAAAATAAAATTAAAAATTAAAGTTGAAAATTGAAATTGAAATCAAATTAAATTAAAATTAAAATAATTAGTTAATTAAAAAAAGGAAATTTGAAAAAAAGGGAAGTATTTTCGAAAATTAGAGAAAGAGTTAGTTAGGTGGTTTTGAAAAAGATATGATTGAAACAAAAAGACAGGATTGATTGAAAAAGATTTGAAAATCAATTTGAAAAAGATAAGAAGTTAGAAAAGATTTTGAAATTGATTTTGAAAAAGATGTGATTGAAATTTAAAAAGATGATAAGATTGATTGAAAAAGATTTGAAAAAGAAATTTAAAAAGATTTGATTTTGAAAATTAAAGTTGATTACTTGACTAACAAGAAACTAAAAAGATATGATTCTAGAGTTTAAAGATTGAACTTTTCTTTCTAGGCAAGTAACAAACTTAATATTTTTGAATCAATCACATTAATTGTTAGTAATATTTTCAAAAATTATGAGATAGAATTAAGAAAAAGATTTTTGAAAAATATTTTTATAATTTTTGAAAATAAATAAGAAAAATGAAAAAGATTTGATTTTTGAAAAAGATTTAAAAAAGATAAGATTTTTAAATTGAAAATTTGATTTGACTCATTAGAAATAACTAAATTTTAAAATTTTTGAAAAAAGTCAACTCAAATTTTCGAATTTTATGAGTGAAAAAGGGAAAGATATTTTTTTTTTGAATTTTTCAATGAAGAAAGAGAAAAAAAGAAAAGATATCTTTTTGATGTTTTTCTCTCTTTTTTTTTCATTAAACAATAAGAATGAAACAAAACATGAAGAATTAAGATCAAAACCAAAAATGCATGCAAAAACACTATGAATGTCAAGATGAACACCAAGAACTTATTTTTGAAAAATTTTCAAGAAAAGAAAACATGCAAGACAACAAACTTAAAAATTTTTATTCTTTAGACATTAACAAATTGAAAATGCATATGAAAAACAAGAAAAGACACAAAACAAGAAAATATGAAGATCAAACAAGAAGACTGGCCAAGAACAACTTGAAGATCATGAAGAATGCAATGCATGAAATTTTCGAAAATAATTTTTAGAAAATTAAAAAGATGCAATTGACACTAAACTTAAAAGTTGACTCTAGACTCAAACAAGAAACACAAAATATTTTTGGTTTTATGATTTTATTAATTTTTTTTTTTGTATTTTTCAAAAATTTAGTTGGGAAAAACGAAAAAGGAAAAATACTATTTAAGAAATTGACTCCAGAATGCAGCATCTGTATAAATTGGAGTTGAACACCAGAAACAGGTTACAACCTGGCGTTCAACTCCAGAAACAGCCTAGGCACGTGAGAAGCTTAAGTCTCAGCCCCAGCACACAACAAGTGGGCCCCAGAAGTGGATTCCTGCACCAATTATCTTAGTTTATTCATTTTCTGTAAACCTAGGTTACTAATTTAGTATTTAAACAACTTTTAGAGATTTATTTTGCCCTCATGACATTTTAGATCTGAACTTTGTACTCTTTGACGGCATGAGTCTCTAAACTCCATTGTTGGGGGGTGAGGAGCTCTGCTTTGTCTCGATGAATTAATGCAATTATTTCTGTTTTCCATTCAAACACACTTGTTTCTATCTAAGATGTTCATTCGCACTTCAATATGATGAATGTGATAATCTGTGACACTCATCACCATTCTCAATCTATGAACGCGTGCCTGACAACCACTCCCGTTCTACCTTCGATTGAATAAATATCTCTTGGATTCCTTAATCAGAATCTTCGTGGTATAAGCTAGAATCCATTGGCAGCATTCTTGAGAATCCGGAAAGTCTAAACCTTGTCTGTGACGAGCTTCAAACTCACAAAGGTTGGGCGTAGTGACAGACGCAAAAGGATCAATGGATCCTATTCCAGCAGGAGTGAGAACCGACAGATGATTAGCCATGCGGTGACAGCGCACCTGGACCCTTTTCACTGAGAGGACGGATGGTAGCCATTGACAACGGTGATCCACCAACACACAGCTTGCCATAGGAGGAACCTTGCGTGCGTGAAGAAGAAGACATGGGGAAATCAGAGATTCAGAAGACAAAGCATCTCCAAAACTCCAACATATTCTCCATTACTGCATAACAAGTAGTTATTTAATGCTCTCTTATTTTTCGCAATTCAAACTGATAATCATAGTTGATTTCCTGACTAAGATTTACAAGATAACCATAGATTGCTTCAAGCCAACAATCTCCGTGGGATCGACCCTTACTCACGTAAGTTATTACTTGGACGACCCAGTGCACTTGCTGGTTAGTTGTGCGGAGTTGTGAAAAGTGTGAATCACAATTTCGTTCACCAGCCAGTCTGGTGCCCATTTCTGGCGTTAAACGCCCAGAATGGTGCCAGACTTGGCGTTTAACGCCCATTCTGCTACCCTTACTGGCGTTTAAACACCAGTAAGTTTTCCTCCAGGGTGTTCTATTTTTAATACTGTTTTTCCTTTAGTTTTTGCTTTTTCAATTTTTTTTGTGAGTTCACATGATCATCAACCTACAGAAAACATAAAATAACAAAAGAAATTAGAAATTTAACATAGATAATTAAAGATTGGGTTGCCTCCAAAACAAGCGCTTCTTTAATGTCAATAGCTTGACAGTGGGTCTCATGGAGCCTCACAGATGTTTAGAGCAATGTTGGAACCTCCCAACACCAAACTTAGAGTTTGACTGTGGGGGCTCTATTTGTCTCTGTATTGAGAGAAGCTCTTCATGCTTCCTTTCCATGGTTACAGAGGGACATCCTTGAGCTTTAAACACAAGGGAATCTTCATTAACTTGAATGATCAATTCTCCTCTGTCAACATCAATTACAGCTTTTGCTGTGGCTAGGAAGGTGATGAGCGGATAATTTATACGCTTTTTGGCATTGTTTTTACATAGTTTTCAGTATGATTTAGTTAGTTTTTAGTATATTTTTATTAGTTTTTAATTAAAATTTACATTTCTAGACTTTACTATGAGTTTGTGTGTTTTTCTGTGATTTCAGGTATTTTCTGGCTGAAATTGAGGGACCTGAGCAAAAATCAGATTCAGAGGTTGAAGAAGGACTGCAGATGCTGTTGGATTATGACCTCCCTGCACTAAATGTAAATTTTCTAGAGCTACAGAATTCCAAATGGCACGCTTTCAATTGCGTTGGAAAGTAGACATCCAGGGCTTTCCAGAAATATATAATAGTCTATACTTTGCCCAAGTTTAGACGACGCAAACTGGCGTTGAACTCCAGTTCCATGTTGCAGTCTGGTGTTCAGCGCCAGAAACAAGTTGCAAAGTGGAGTTCAACGCCAGAAACACGTTACAAACTGGAGTTCAACTCCAAGAAAGACCTCTTCATGTGTAAACTTCAAGCTCAGCCCAAGCACACACCAAGTGGGCCCCGGAAGTGGATTTCTACATCATTTATTCATTTCTATAAACCCTAGTAACCAGTTTAGTATAAATAGGACTTTTTACTATCTTTGTAGAGGATCTTTGATGAGTTTTATGCTATCTTAGAGTTTTGTGAGGGCTGGCCATTCGGCCATGCCTGAACCTTCATCACTTATGTATTTTCAACGGTAGAGTTTCTACACACCATAGATTAAGGTGTGGAGCTCTGCTGTTCCTCATGAATTAATACAAAGTACTACTGTTTTTCTATTCAATTCAACTTATTCCGCTTCTAAGATATTCATTCGCACTTCAATATGAATGTGATGATCGTGACACTCATCATCATTCCCTATGAACGTGTGCCTGACAACCACTTTCGTTCTACCTTCGATTGAATGAGTATCTCTTGGATTTCTTAATCAGAATCTTCGTGGTATAAGTTAGAATCCATGGACGGCCATTCTTGAGATCCGGAAAGTCTAAACCTTGTCTGTGGTATTCCGAGTAGGATCCGGGAAGGGATGGTTGTGACGAACTTCATACTCGCGAGTGCTGGGCGTAGTGACAGACGCAAAAGGAGGGTGAATCCTATTCCAGTATGATCGAGAACTTCCAGATGATTAGCCATGCAGTGACAACGCATCGGACCATTTTCACAGAGAGGATGGGAAGTAGCCATTGACAACGGTGATGCCCTACACAAAGCTTGCCATAGAAAGGAGTAAGATTGATTGGATGAAGACAGCAGGAAAGCAGAGGTTCAGAGGAACGAAAGCATCTCTATACGCTTATCTGAAATTCTCACCAATGAATTACATAAGTACCACTATCCTATTTTATATTTTATTTATCTTTTACTTATCAATTCATAAAATCAGTTGAATCCGCCTGACTGAGATTTGCAAGGTGACCATAGCTTGCTTCAAGCCGACAATCTCCGTGGGATCGACCCTTACTCATGTAAGGTTTATTACTTGGACGACCCAGTGCACTTGCTGGTTAGTTGTACGAAGTTGTGAAACAAAATTAAGAATATGAACGTGCGTATGAAGTTTTTAGCGCCGTTACCAAGGAAGTAAAGATCACGATTTCGCACACCAGAAGGGTCTGCCAAGGATGATGGATTCATCCATACATTTCTCAGTCTCTAGGATTATGAAGTCAGCAGGGATGTAGTGGCCTTCAACCTTTACCAAGACATTCTCTACAAGTCCATAAGCCTGTTTCTTTGAATTGTCTGCCATCTCTAGTGAGATTCTAGCAGCTTGTACCTCAATGATCCCTAGCTTCTCCATTACAGAGAGAGGCATAAGGTTTATGCTTGACCCCAGGTCACACAGAGCCTTTTCAAAGGTCATGGTGCCTATGGTACAAGGGATTGAGAATTTTCCAGGGTCTTGTCTCTTCAGAGGTAATTTCTGCCTAGTCAAGTCATCCAGTTCTTTGATGAGCAATGGAGGTTCATCCTCCCAAGTCTCATTACCAAACAATCTGGCATTTAGCTTCATGATTGCTCCAAGGTACCTAGCAACTTGCTCTTCAGTAACATCTTCATCCTCTTCAGAGGAAGAATACTCATCATAGCTCATGAATGGCAGAAGTAAATTCAATGGAATCTCTATGGTCTCTGTGTGAGCCTCAGATTCCCATGGTTCCTCATCAGGGAACTCCATGGAGGCCAGTGGACGTCCATTGAGGTCTTTCTCAGTGGAGATCACTGCCTCTTCCTCCTCTCCAGGTTCGGCCATGTGAGACGTGTTTATGGCCTTGCACTCTCTCTTTGGATTTTCTTCTGTATTGCTTGGGAGAGTACTAGGAGGGAGTTCAGTAATTTTCTTACTCAGCTGACCCACTTGTGCCTCCAAATTTCTAATGGAGGACCTTGTTTCAGTCATGAAACTTTGAGTGGTTTTGATTAGATCAGAGACAATGGTTGCTAAGTCAGAGTGGCTTTGCTTAGAGTTCTCTGTCTGTTGCTGAGAAGATGATGGAAAAGGCTTGCTATTGCTAAACCTGTTTCTTCCACCATTATTGTTGTTGAAACCTTGTTGAGGTCTCTGTTGATCCTTCCATGAGAGATTTGGATGATTTCTCCATGAAGTATTGTAGGTGTTTCCATAGGGTTCTCCCATGTAATTCACCTCTTCTATTGCTAGGTTCTCAGGATCATAAACTTCTTCTTCAGAGGAAGCTTCCTTTGTACTGCCTGTTGCTGCTTGCATTCCAGACAGACTCTGAGAAATCATATTGACTTGCTGAGTCAATATTTTATTCTGAGCCAGTATGGCATTCAGAGTATCAATCTCAAGAACTCCTTTCTTCTGATTTGTCCCATTATTCACAGGATTCCTTTCAGAAGTTTACATGAATTGGTTATTTGCAACCATTTCAATGAGTTCCTGAGCTTCTACAGGCGTCTTCTTCAGATAAAGAGATCCTCCAGCAGAGCTGTCTAATGACATCTTGGACAGTTTAGACAGACCATCATAGAAGATTCTTATGATACTCCATTCTGAAAGCATGTCAGAAGGGCACCTTCTGAAGGTTTGGACTTCCACTATAAGCTTACTCAATTTTTGAGGTGGAAAGAACTTTGCCAAGAAGGCATTGACTAGCTTTTCCCAAGAGTTCAGGCTTTCTTTAGGTTGTGAGTCCAACCATGTCCTAGCTCTGTCTCTTATAGCAAAAGGGAAGAGCATAAGTCTATAGACTTCAGGGTCAACCCCATTGGTCTTGACAGTGTCACAGCAAGAATTCAGCTAAGAACTGATAAGGACCTTCCAATAGAAGTCCATGAAACTTGCAATTCTATTGCATTAGAGAAACTAATTGAGGCTTACGCTCAAAGTTGTTTGCTCCAATGGCAGGGATTGAGATGCTTCTCCCATAGAAGTCGGGGGTAGGTGCAGTAAAGTCACCCAGTACCCTCATTGCATTGTTGGCATTGTTGTTTTCGGCTGCCATGGCTTCTTCCTCCTTGAGGAGCTCTGTTAGGCCCTCTAGAGAGAGTTGTGCCTTAGCTTCGTTTAGCTTTCTTTTCAAGGACCTTTCAGGTTCAGGATCAGCTTGAACAAGTATGCCTTTATCTTTGCTCCTGCTCATATAAAAGAGAAGAGAACAAGAAAGTAGGGAATCCTCTATGTCACAGTATAGAGATTCCTTGAGGTGTTAGAGGAAAAGAAGAATAGAAGGAGGAGGTAGAGAGAGGAGAATTCGAACTTATCAAGAGGGATAGAGTTCGAATTGCACCTTGAGGAGGAGTGTTAGTCCCTTAAATAGAAGGATGTTAGAAGAGGGAAAGAATTTTTGAAAATAAATTAAAAAGATTTTGAAATAATAAAAAGAAATTTGAAAATTAGATTGAGATTTTCGAAAATTAAGATTGGGAAAGAAATAAAGTGATTTTTGAAAAAGATTTTTGAAATTAGAAATCAAAAAGATATGATTGAGAGTTAATTTTGAAAAAGATGTGATTGAAAAGATATGATTGAGAAGATATGATTGAAAATAAAAAAAAAGAAAGTTTTTTTTTTTAAAATTAAAGTTGATTACTTGACTAACAAGAAATTAAAAGATATGATTCTAAAATTTAAAATTTGATCCTTTCTTAATAGGCAAGTAACAACTTGAAAATTTTGAAGTAAATCATTAATTATAGCAAGGATTTTCGAATATAATAAAAATAAAAAATGGAAAGAAATTGATTTTGAAAAGATATGATTGAAGAGATATGATTTGAAAAAGATTTGATTTTAAAAAATTATGAAAATTTGGAAAAGATTTGAATTGAAAACAAAATCTCCCCTCTAGTGTCCTTCTGGCGTTAAATGCCCAGAATGGATGCCATTCTGGCGTTTAACGCCCAAAATGCTACTTTTTGGGCGTTAAACGCCCAGCCAGGTACCCTGGCTGGCGTTTAAGCGCCAGTTTTCCTTCTTCACTGGGCGTTTTGAATGCCCAGCTTTTTCTGTTTGATTCCTCTGCTGAATGTTCTGAATCTTCAATTCTCTGTATTATTAGCTTGAAAAGACATAATTTTGAAAATATTTTTGAATTTTTAATGATGAGAAACAATAAAAATGCAACTAAGATCAAATAAACAATGCATGTAAGACACCAAACTTAAGAATTGACAATAAGATACATAAAATATTTTTTATTTTTATGATTTTAAAAAAATTTTTTGTGATTTTTCGAAAATTATATAGAAAAGAGAATAAAGAGATTCAAAACTTTTTAATAAGAATTCCAGGAATCATGCAATTTTAGTCTAAAGCTTCAGTCCAAAAAGGATTAGACATGGCTAGTCAAGCTTCAGCAGGACATTACATTCAACAGCTAAATTGATGAGAATAAATCAGCTTTTGTGATGATAAGAACATCACCTTGAAACTCTAGAAGTCATTCTTAAAAATTCTGAAAAATAAAAAGAAAAGTACCTAATCTAAGCAACAAGATGAACCGTCAGTTGTCCAAACTCGAACGATCCCCGGCAACGGCGCCAAAAACTTGGTGCACGAAATTGTGATCATCAACAATGGCACGAAAGGACTTGGAGCTCTCAAACGTGAATCATACTTTGTCACAATTCCGCACAACTAACCAGCAAGTGCACTGGGTCGTCCAAGTAATACCTTACGTGAGTAAGGGTCGATCCCACGGAGATTGTTGGCTTGAAGCAAGCTATGGTCACCTTGTAAATCTCAGTCAGGCGGATTCAGATGGTGATGGAGAATTGATAATTAAAAGATAAATAAAACATAAAATAAAGATAGAGATACTTATGTAATTCTTTGGTTGGAATTTCAGATAAGCGTATGAAGATGCTTTGTTCCTCCTGAACCTCTGCTTTCCTATTGCCTTCTTCCAATCATCCATACTCCTTTGCATGGCAAGCTTTATTTGGGCATCACCGTTGTCAATGGCTACTTTCTGTCCTCTCAGTAAAAATGTTCTACGCATGCTGTCACTGCACGGCTAATCATCTGTCGGTTCTCAATCATGTTGGAATAGGATCAATTGATCCTTTTGCGTCTGTCACATGCCCAACAATCGCGAGTTTGAAGCTCGTCACAGTCATCCCTTCCCAGATCCTACTCAGAATACCACAGACAAGGTTTAGACGTTCCAGATTTCAGGAATGGCCGCCAATAACTAGCCTATACCACGAAGGTTCTAATCCTAGATTAGAAACCCAAGAGATACAAATTCAAGCTTGTTTGCATGTAGAACGGAAGTGGTTGTCAGTCACGCTTTCATAGGTGAGAATGGTGATGAGTGTCACATAATCATCACATTCATCATGTTCTTCGGTGCGAATGAATATCTTGGAGAAGAAATAGACTTGAATTGAATAGAAAAACAATAGTACTTTGTATTAATTCATGAAGAACAGCAGAGCTCCACACCTTAATCTATGGTGTGTAGAAACTCCACCGTTGAAAATACAAAAGTGATAATGGTGTAAGCATGGCCAAATAGCCAGCCTCCAAGGTATAGGGACTAAACGTCCAAAGATATCAAAATACAATAGTATAAGGTCCTATTTATAGAGAACTAGTAGCCTAGGGTTTACAGAAATCAGTAATTAATGCAGAAATCTTCTTCCGGGCCCACTTGGTGTGTGCTTGGGCTGAGCATTGAAGCTTCCATGTGTAGAGACTTTTCTTGGAGTTAAACACCAGCTTTTGTGCCAGTTTGGGCATTTAACTCCAGCTTTTGTGCCAGTTTGGGCGTTTAACTCCAGCTTTTGTGCCAGTTCCGATGTTAAACGCAAGAATTCTTGAGCTAACTTGGAACGCCTGTTTAGGCCATCAAATCTGGGGCAAAGTATGGACTATTATATATTGCAGGAAAGCCCAGGATGTCTACTTTCCAACGCAATTGAGAGAGTGCCAATTGGGTTTCTTTAGCTCCAAAAATTCTATTTCGAGTGCAGGGAGGTCAGAATCCAACAGCATCTGCAATCCTTTTTCAGCCTCTGAAACAGATTTTTGCTCAGGTCCCTCAATTTCAGCTAGAAAATACCTGAAATTATAGATAAACACACAAACTCATAGTAAAGTCCAGAAAAGTGAATTTTAAATAAAAATTAATAAAAATATAATAAAAACTAATTAAAATATACTGAAAACATACTAAAAACGATGCCAAAAAGCGTATAAATTATCCGCTCATCATCTGTAAAGTTTTAATGATAGAAAACAAACAGAGATTAGTAAACAAACTAGGAGCAACATAGTTATTATTTGAGTTGCGCGTAGGGTTAGGTATAATATGAAAAGTTAAACTATTTCAGTATAGACTTAATGAACCTATACTTGGGACAGGCTAACTATTCATACCGAAATTTACATAAGCTTTAAATACATACGTTAAATAGAGAAACAATAGTAGAGTAAAAAAATAATAAAAAAGTGAAAAGAGTAATCAGAGCAGAGTAAAGATTCAAAGAGAATAGCGTAATATGATAAAGAGATTAGAGAACAAGCAGAGGGCCGGTTGAAAGGTCATTCGTTGCATTAAAGCAACTCTAGAGATTTTTGTGTCTTCATCTATTGCAATGAGGCAGTCAGATAGATGGTGGTACGACACTGAGAATGTTTTCCTGGGATACCTTGCTATAATGCTTTGCTGTAAGACAGAGGTTGCTTACAAAGGTATCGAGATCAGTGTGCTCATGTAAGACAAAGTTTGCTTACAGTGAGTGTGCTATACTCATGTAAGACAGATGTTGCTTAGAGTGAGTGTGTTGTACTCCTTAAGACAAAGGTTGCTTACAGTGAGTACGTTGGGCATATATAGGCTAGCAAATTCCACCCTTCAAGACAAAGGGTGCTTGCAATGGGTATTGCCAACAGGAAAGCCTTATCCAGACAGAGGTTGCTGGGTAAAGTCAGGAAAGGGTTAGTAACCGACAAATGAGCTCATTACCTGCACTAGGGCTAGACATGCATCATACTTGGTTGTGCATTTCTTCTGTTATGTTTGTTGTATGAATGCATGCTTTCTTTGTTTGTATTCTATTCTTTGTATTTGTGTTTTATTTTCTTGTATTCTTTTCTTTGTGTTCTGCTCTCTATTTTCTCTATTTTCTCTACTTATCTGTATCTTCTATTTACTGCTTCTCTGTATTCTGCTATTTATCTGCTAAATAATACAGAATTAATGAACGTAACTAATAACCCCGGCCCTACTAAGAACTCCCCAGTTCTTACCCCTTCTCTCTCCCTTCCCCCTTCAGATGGAAGTATGAGTACCCTTTCGTAGTTTGCTGACGACCGTTTGCAAAGAGGATCCCGCTCTATGTAGTCTTCTGAGTCTAGGGTGAATCTCATTCTCTATTTATAAGTATATACTGTGAGACTAGCCAACGTCTGCACCCCGTTTGTACGAGAACTTTAACCTAAATCCTGTGTATGAGACTCTTGTTATGTGGCTACTTGATGGGGGTACCAAAGAGATGTCATATGGCAATGTCTGATCGTGCAGAGGAGTAGTAGATGATGTTCTGCCTTTTGATGACATTCCACCTGACTTGAGTTTTGAAGACTTAGAACGTACTTTCTCTCGCTTTAGTAGTCTAGAGGGACTAGGTGAGTATAGAGTCTAGCCTAGCTTTGGTGCCAGCTTAGGGACTTCTTGAACAGGTTAGGGCCTGGGATGTTGTATGTATATATATGTATATAGTTATTACCTAGCTATATCTAGGGGTGTTCTAACTAAAAGTCTATACTCTAATGAAGGCTGGATCATTGAATGTTGTCAACTGCTTGTGATGTATTTATGTGTGGTTGTTTATAACTGTTGTATCTGTTATTATTTACGAATTGATTGTGAATGATTCTGTTTATTAGTCCAAACGTTTTTTAAAAAAAAGTACCTCGCAAAATAACTATGTTTTTAACAGTTAATCAGGCTCATATAATAAATAATAGATAATAATTAGGAAGATAAGTTGGTAGCACTCAGTTTCCGGTACGATCTAGACATACTGAAAATTAGGTCGTTACAATGATTCCGAAGGGTGACATCTCCATGGAGATGTGTCGGGTTGGCAGTTGAACCAACAATTTGATATCACAGCCAGTAGGACAGGCATTCATCATATGCATTTTCTATCTATTTGTTTGCTTTGCCGACTTGTAATTGTATGCCTAATTGAATAACATGCCTATTTGCTTACTTGAATTACTTGCCTTATATGCTTCTACTTGTGTTTTACTTGCATTGTAATTATTTGTGTTTTCTACTGGGATTGAGGAAGTTCGGAAGGCGGTGGTGATGGGATCGCATAGAGGATAGGTTGGAGAAGGCTGTGGGACAGCAGTGTTTGGTTAGAATAGAAATCCCCTAAGATAGAGTACCCTGTTTATTTATGATAAGATATATATATATATATATATATATATATATATATATATATATATATATATATATGTATGTATTATGGTTTTAGAATGCCTTAAGATGAGATCTTGTGATGGATATGGAGCTTAGGATTGCCTCTGGCGTCCCAGGGACTTATATCCTACATCACTGGTCACTGTTACCATATTGAGAACCTCCGGTTTTCATACCATATTTCTGTTGTGTTTTTCAGATGCAGGTCGCAACCCCCCCTCGGTGAGTTGCTTGGATGGTGACAGAAGCGGAGGATTCAGATACCTTTTGGAGTCCTTTGATTTATTTTGCTATACGTCTCTCACTTTTGTATTTTGTTTTAGCCTAGAGGCATGTATTGAGAGAACAAAACTTGTATAAGCTATTTTTACTGTCTAGTTTCATGTATGGTCTGTTTATGGCTAGCCGGCTTAAACTCCGCAAGTCGTGGCTAGATTCTTATGATATTATACTATAATATTTTGTTATACTGTATCTATTTCTTGTTCTTTAAGTTAGTAGCTTCGTTAGTACGTTTTGTGCTTTTAAATCCTGTTTTTGAGCTATATCCTTCATCGGGCTTCTAGATTATAATAATTCTTTCTATATATTATTCGTATGAGCTTAGAACTGTTGTAATCTCTGATTAACCTTTGCGTTACGGCGCGAGGTAAGGCTTAGGGTAATTAGGGTGTTACATTTAGTGGTATCAGAGCGGTTCATCCTCGTGAGCCTGAGGGATGGACCGATTATGCTTCATTGCATACTCTGCGTGTCTTTTCCTTTGATGCTATTAGGTTATCTGTTTGATATTTCATAGCATGCTTGTTTGTGAGTGCCTGTTTGGGATAATTGATGTACTTGGCTTTTGATATTAAGATTGATCACCTTGATATCAATTATTTAGTGTAGACAGGAACCATAATGGCCACTCACGGACGAAGTCGAGCGCATTCACAAGAAAGTAAGAATGAGCAACCGGCTAACAACCACACCGAATTCATGGCGGCAATGGCTAATCTGACGAATACCATGGAGGCTAATGCTGCTGCGACTCTGCAAGTTGTGCAGAGGTTAGGCCAACCGGTGGGGAACAGAAATGAGAATGGTGAAAGGAATGCTAATGATAATGCTGAAGGGAACAGCGACAATATGGGAGGTGCTCCGATGACCTTGGCAACTTTTTTCAAGGTTTATCTGCCAATTTTCTGAGGATCAACCAATCCCACAGAGGCGGACAACTAGTTTCAGGCCATGGAGCGTGCTTTACAAGCGTAGCACATTCCGAATAATCAATATGTTGAATTTGCCGCTTATCAGCTTGCGGTAGAGCCCCAGCATTGGTGGCAAGCCGAGTGCTGCTTGCTACAGCTTCAGAATGCCGATGTTCCGTGGGATGTTTTCCAAACAGCCTTCTACAAGAAGTATTTTCCTGAGTCTGCAAGGGAAGCGAAAGAGATGGAACTAATGCAGCTGAAGCAAAGTTCTTTATCTGTGGCGGACTACACAAACAAGTTTGAGGAGCTTTGTAGGTTTTCAAGGGTGTGTCAGGGTGCCCCGGAGACCTACGAGAGCTGGAAGTGCATCAAGTACCAGAGGAGGTTGAAGGACAACATTATGACTGCGGTGGCTCCAATGGAAATTCGTACTTTTTCTGATTTGGTGAACAAGGCGAGGGTGGTTGAGGAGTATGCCAAGACAGTGGCTGCATCCAAGGACACTCATGGAGGAAGTTATAGTCGGGGATGTGGCAAGCATTTCCATCCGATGGGTTAGAGTTTTAACAGAGGAGGATATTCGCCCCAAGGGCAAGGAGGCTTTAGAAAGAACAATCAGAATTAGTTTTAGTATGCTAAGGGGAGAGGAAATCAGCGTAAGAATTCTCCGGATTTGACTTGTGTGCGTTGTGGGTGTTTTCATCCTTATGACTCATGCAAGATTGGTTTAGGTGGTTGCTTCAAGTGTGGGTTGCCTGGCCACATTACGAGGGATTGCACTCGTGGGAGGAACCAGAATGCGGGCCAAAGTCAGCATCAAGGTCGAGTCTTTGCTGTGAACGCCAAGGATGCTTCTAAGGCGGATCCTTTGATGAGAGGTATATGTCTTATTGGTGATAAAACTTTAGTTGCATTGTATGATACTGGAGCTTCGCATTCGTTTATTTCATTTGCTAAAGTTGAGGAACTAGGCTTGAAAGTGTCAGCACTAGCATTTGATCTGCATGTACATATTCTGCATCAGACGGTTATGACTAGGTCAGGGTGTAGGCAAGTAGGATTCAAACTTGTGGGTAGAGATTTTGTGCATGATTTGATCTGTTTGCCAATGGTTGGGTTGGAGATGATTTTGGGGTTTGATTGGTTGTCAAAGAATCGAGTTTTGTTGGATTGTTTTGAGCAGTCAATTCGGTTTATGCCGGAAGGAGAAAATGAAACAATGATAGCTGAGGGTTACTACCTAAACTCTGTAATGGTGCACTATAGTGGGGAAGAGTGTCAGGGTTATATCTTGTTAACTGCTAATGCCTAGAACTTAGATCAGATACTGGTGGTTAGAGATTTTCCAGAGGTGTTCCCGGAAGATATCCCTGAGTTTTCACCTCAAAGGGAGATTGAATTTGCAATTGAATTGGTGCCGGGAGCCAGACCAGTATCAATTGTGCCATATAGAATGGCTCCGATAGAGCTGGCAGAGTTAAAGACTCAGTTGGAAGAGCTTCTGAACAAGAGGTTCATTCGACCGAGTGTATCACCGTGGGGAGCACCAGTTTTACTGCTGAAGAAGAAGAATGGAGGAATACGACTGTGTGTGGATTACCAGCAACTGAACAAAGCAACTATGAAGAATAAGTATCGGTTGCCTAGGATCGACGACTTGATGGATCAATTGCAAGGAGCTGGAGTGTTTTCCAAGATCGATTTGAGATCCGGTTACCATCAGATAAGGGTGAAGGAGGATGATATCCCTAAGACTGCGTTTAGGACGCGCTGTGGGCACTACGAGTTTGCGGTTATGTCCTTTGGGTTAACAAATGCACCTACTATTTTCATGGATTACATGAACAGGGTCTTTCGTCCCTTTCTGGACAAATTCGTGGTGGTTTTCATAGATGACATCTTAGTTTATTTCATAGATGACAAATTCCTTTGGGTTAACACTTGAGGGTTGTGTTGCGAATCTTAAAGGAGCGAAAATTATATGCTAAGTTGTCGAAGTGCGAGTTCTGGAAGAAGGAAGTAAAGTTTCTAGGTCACGTGGTAAG
Organism: Arachis hypogaea; assembly: GCF_003086295.3. Taxonomy (NCBI): domain Eukaryota; kingdom Viridiplantae; phylum Streptophyta; class Magnoliopsida; order Fabales; family Fabaceae; genus Arachis; species Arachis hypogaea. The sequence goes on from NC_092053.1 coordinate 76,222,093, forward strand.
CAAAGAAGGGATAGCGGTGGATCCTTCTAAAGTGGAGGCGGTGATGGAGTGGGAAAGATCAACAACTATGACGAAGGTCAGAAGTTTCTTAGGCTTAGCCGGATATTACCGGAGATTTATTGAAGGGTTTTCTCGGATTGTGCTACCGATGACGAAATTAACAAGGAAAGATGTGCCGTCTGTGTGGACGTCGGAGTGTGAAGAGAGTTTTCAAATTTTGAAGCAGATGTTAACTTCAGCACCTGTTTTAATCTTGCCGAAACTGCATGAACCGCTCGAAGTGTACTGTGATGCTTCCTTGAAGCATTTGGGTTGCGTGTTAATGCAACACCGAAATGTGATGGCTTACACATCGCGTCAGCTGAGACCGCATGAGGTAAATTATCCAACTCATGACTTGGAATTAGCGGCATTTCTGTTTACCTTAAAGATTTGGAGACACCACTTCTATGGAGTGAGGTTTAGCATCTTTTCTGATCATAAGAGTCTCAAGTACATCTTTGTTCAAAAAGAGATTAATATGCGCCAGAGGAGATGGATGGAGTTGCTTAAGGACTACGATTTTGAACTGAGTTATCACCCTGGAAAGGCGAATGTGGTAGCAGACGCATTGAGTTTGAAAGTTTGTGGATAAGTTTGTGGATCTTAAGCTGGATGTTGGTGAGGTTACCAGAAGAGCTTGTTTGAGCCAGTTACAGATCTCAAGCACGTTTAAATCAGAGATACAAAGTGCTCAGCATGATGAGCAAAAGCTTCAGCAGTTATTCAAACCAATTAGTGAGGAAAGGCTTGGAGAATTTGCCAAGGATGATGAAGGGTTGTGGAGATATAAAGGGAGAATTTGCATACCGAATGTCGGGAGTTTGAGGCAAGACTTATTCTCGGAAGCTCATAACAGTGGGTTTTCCATTCATCCCAGAAGCACAAAGATGTATTATGACTTGAAGAAGCTGTTCTGGTGGCCTGGGATGAAAGGTGATGTAGCTACAGTGGTGTCCAAGTGTTTAACTTGCCAGAAGGTAAAGATAGAGCATTAGAAACCGTCAGGGATACTACAGCCCCTTGAGATTCCTCAGTGGAAGTGGGAAGGAATTGCGATGGATTTTGTGACCGGTTTGCCGAGGACTAGGTCGGGATTTGACGCGGTTTGGGTGATCGTGGATCGCTTAACCAAATCCGCTCATTTTCTGCCTATCCAAATAAGTTGTTCAATGGAGGAGTTGGCAAGGTTGTATATCAAGGAGATAGTAAGGTTGCATGGTGTGCCAGCGAGCATAGTGTCAGACCGTCATCCCCGATGCACATCAAGGTTTTGGGGAGCTTTCCAAAAAGCTTTCGGTACGAGGCTATATCTTAGCACCGCATATTATCTGCAAACTGATGGACAGTAGGAAAGGACTATTTAGACGTTAGAGGATATGCTGAGAGCATGTGTTTTGGATCAACCCAGAAGTTGGGATCGCTACATGCCATTGGTGGAGTTTGCGTATAACAACTTTCATGCGAGCATTGGGATGGCTCTGTATGAGCCCTTGTATGGATGGAAGTGCCAATCTCTACTTTGTTGGTATGAATTTGGTGAAGTAAGTGTTTTGGGTCCTGACTTGGTAGCAGAGACTACTGAGAAGATTAAGAAGATTCGGGAGAGGATTCTAATAGCACAGAGTCGATAGAAGAGTTATGCAGACCATAGAAGGAAAGCGTTGGAATTTGAAGTGGGAGAGCACGTATTTCTAAGGGTTACACCAACAACTGTGATTGGAAGAGCGATTAAGACCATGAAATTGAAACCAAGGTATATAGGACCATTTGCGATTCTAAGGCGATTCGGGCCGGTGGGGTATCAAGTAGCTTTGCCTCCTCATTTGTCTAACTTACATAACGTATTCCACGTGTCACAACTTTGTAAGTACACGTCAGATGCGGCTCATGTGCTGGAACCTGAGTCGGTCGAGTTGAGGGAGAACTTGACTTTCCAAGTAACGCCAGTGAGAATTGATGACACTTGTGTGAAGAAGTTATGCGAAAAGGAAGTTTCATTGGTTAAAGTAGCTTGAGATCAAGTAGGAGTTGAGGAGCATACTTGGGAGTTAGAATCCGAGAGGCGAAAGGATTACTCCGATCTATTCTCAGGTAATCATTAAATTTTGGGGGCAAAATTTCTTATTTGGTGGGAAAATGTAAGAACCGAGCTTAATTACATGTTTAATTAAGTAATTAATATTGCCCAAGTTAGGTTCTGAAAAGTTAGAGTGAGAATTTGAGGATGTGGATATGATTTTTGGACTCAGTAGGTTTTTCTGAGTTAGAAAATGTGTTTTCTGCGAAAAACCGTGAAAAATCGCGAACCGGCAGTTGAACTGTTGGGTAAAGTGAGTTACTCTTGGACTCTAGCACTTGATTGCTTCTGGTTTTGGCTTCCAAAACTGTTGGGTAAGGTGAGTTACTCTTGAACCCTTGTGGAATGACGGGCGAAAAAATGCCAGTTAAGAAATATTAATAAAAGTTGTGTTGTGAGTACAGTTTTAACCGACGAATTCCCACTGTCAATTTAGAAGATGTCACAATTTAAGGATAAAATACTGGGAGTAGAATTCCCAAGTCGTTTCCCAAGGAGTTGACACAGTAGTGTAAATTATTGATCAAGAATTTTCTGAGAATTTTTAGAGTTGGAGAATGGAAAAATAATTGACTATCAATTAAAGCAATAAAAATTAACAAGAGGTTTTATATATCTGAAATAAAAAGCCTTGACTAGGAGAAGATTAATTAGAGTTTCTATCCTTGTTGATTTTCCCAAAGATAATAGTAAGAGGTTGTTGCTTCTAGTTATTTATCCCTTACCTAATAAAGGAAAGTCAAGTAACTAAACCAACTCTAATTCATAAGTCCTAATCCCTTCCTAGGGAAGGATTAGAGTTAGTGACTAGAGAGTCAGCCAACAACTTCCAATTATAAATTAATACTTGAGTATTCCAACTCAAGGGGTTCCTATTAATCAACTCCAAAGTCAAGTTGGGAGTACTCCATTGACACGGATGCTATTTTCGCAAACATGTAAAGGGAGTAGAAAATAGACATGGTAATTAAAGTTAATTTAGTAAAAGCAATTTTTGAGCTAATAAGTTAATTGGAGATAATCACACAAATAATGAAATTAAATGTAAAAACAACTCTTTGCATTAATAAATCCAAAAATCAAAGATATCCATATATGACTCTATCACAAACTGAATGGAAAACAAAAGAGTAAAGGAAATACGAAAGCAAACTATAATGATAGAGACTTCAATCGAAGGTAGTAACTCTCTCAAGATCCAATCCAAAAGCATAAAACTAAAAATCTATGAATATGAAGAACCCTAGAGGAAGTAGTATTTTCTCTCTAAGATTCAAAACTAAACTAAAACTAAGTGTATGTGAATTGTCTGTCGTGTTTTTGGGCCAAAAACTGGGTCCAAAACCAGCCTAAAATCAGCCCTAGCATCTTCTGCAGTTGCAGCACATTACGCACGTCACACGTACGCGTCACTCACGTGTACGCATTGATGGTCTTCTGTGCGTGTCACGCGTACGCGTCAGTTACGCGTACGCATCGCAGTGGAATGCACCAAGCCATGCGCACGCGTGAGCCATGCGTTCGCGTCGATCTTCGCTGGTCAGCTCCTTTGTTTCTTGTGTTCTTTCCACTTTTGCATGCTTCCTTTCCATCCTCTAAGCCATTCCTACCCTATAAAGCCTGAAAACACTTAACACACCGATCACGGCATTGAGTGGTATAAAGGGGAATTAAAAATTGACAATTTAAAGGCTTAGGAAACAAGTTTTCAATCATAGTGCAAAATTAGGAAGGCAAATGTAAAACATGTGAGTTACGTGAATAAGTGTGCGAAGAACTATACTTGCAACGAGAATTCATTCATTTTGTGTGAAATTCGATACCGACACGACAATTTTCTTAAATCAAAATGGCACCGTTGCGGGAGAGTTGCAATGGTGTTATGTTATTGGCTATTGTATATATGTTAATATGCTTTTTTGCTAGTTTTTGCTTGTTTTAGGAGTTAGTTTTTATTAGTCCTTACTAGTTTTGTTTTTATTTTCTCTTGCTATTATGAATTCTCACCACTTTGGCTATGAGTTTGGTTCAAATTATGTTGTAGGAAATGGGAGGTACAATGGGGATGTGCATCAAGGATGGAACAATCAAAGATGGGAGGAGCCTCAAGGGATTGATTAACCTTCTTGGCAGCAACAACCTCTGGATTCTTATGGGTATAATCTTAATCCTAATGGATATCAATCTAATGGATGTGGTGACCCTTATTGTGATTGTCAACAACCACCACTATATGCCTATGAACCACCTCCTCAACATAATTTTGAACCACCTTACTCACAAGCCCCTTTTCAGCGAACACCCCCATATGACCCCAACCTATATCCACCATACCAACCACCTTGTGAACCATATGAACCGTATGAAGAACCACCCCAATTCCACCACCAATACCCTCAAGAACTACCACCTCCATATTATCAACAAGATGAATCACCTCCCATGTATGATAACTTTCAACCACCTAATGAATTTCCCTTTCCACCACAACCCTCGATGGAAGAACACCCATATCCATCTATCCAAGAGCCAATGGATCGTCTCAAGGAAGCAATGAATCGACTTCAAGCAATAATCCGTCAAAAGGAGTAAGAGGAAGCCCAAAAGAGACACAAAACTATTGAGGCTAACCTTGCCAAAATTAAAGCCAACTTGGACTCATGGGACTCATGCAACAAGCAAAGCATCTCCACGGATGAATGTGAGAAATCAACCGAAGAAAGGAGTATGAAGGAGATTTTAGAATCTCAACATGAGGACAAGGAGATGTAGTATGTCTTGCAATAAGTGGAGGAGGAAGAGATTGTTGAAGAAGAAGAAGTGGTTGAAGAGTTAGAGGAAGTTGAACAAGAGGTGGATTTCAAACTTGAGAGCACTTCCATACCAAGTGACATTGTTGATGATTTTGTAGAAGTTGTTGAACCTTCTTCCAATGAGCTTGAATTTGGTGTTGAGGAGGATAATGCGCAACCTCCTAAGCATATAATGAATGATGAAGAATTGGAAGAATGTGAGAAAATAACAAATCTTCCTCTTGGAGAAGAGCCCACACCAACATATGATCCTTTGGTATTTGAGGAATCTTCTCCTCTTGAAATTGAGGTGGATGTTGAGACAAGTTCCGTATTACCTCCAAGTTGTGCTATGAAGAATGGAGAATAGCTAGAAGAAGTTGGTGAAGAAGTGGTTGAATATGAAGAACTTTGTCAAGAGGAAGAGGATGAAGTTGAAGAAGCTTGCCAAGAGGTGGAGGTATTCAAAGAAGAGCACAAGGGAATGGAACTTACAAGACCATTGGAGACGTCCTTTCCTAAGTCACCATCCAACATAACATTGAAGTGGGCAAAAAAAAAGTTTTTTTTCTCATCTTTCATTTTCTTTTGTCCATTGCATTCGCATACTTTTATTCTTTGCATTTTCATTTTGTTCATATATATTGTTTTTACTTTCTTTTTTTGAGATTCTTATTTGAATAATGGTGTTGAATTTTCTCACTCAATTGTTGAGAATTCCTTGGATTATTTTGGTGCTTCATGACTTGTTTAGCATTAATTGTAATAATTTTTTCACATACAAGATTAGTGCTTTAGTCTCTCCTAACTCAATATTCTTTGTTTTTGTACCTCATTATCATTGAGTTAGGATAGGACCAGTTGCTCTCATGCTTATCACTAATCTTGTTTGTGTCAACTCTTTCTTATTTGAACTTGATGCTTTTGAGTGTTCTCTTCATGCTTTGACTTTACTCTTGCATCAAATATTAGTTGATATGCCCTTTACATATATTGCTCTCTCGCTTACATGCGTAGCTAACATGTAGTGAGAACCTTACTTTTATTTGGCATTAGCCCCCGCCTATGTTCTATTTGCTTTGATATCTTTGTTGTAGGCTTAATTTTCTTTATTTTGCTTTCCTTTTAGGTTGGCCACCAAGAAGGAAAGGAATGGAAAAGATTCAAATGGGGCAACAAATAAGTTCACCCGCACAACCCTTTGAAGAAACTCATCAATTGTAGCTACCCGTCCACCTTGCTCTTCTTTACATGCACCGAGGACGGTGCAAATTTCTAAGTGTGGGAAGGTCGTCCGACCGACCTCCATGGGTAAAAACTTCCTTTTTCAATACCAACTCTTGATTTCCTTTGTCAGTTAGTTGTTACATTGCATGATAGGTTGCATGTTAGTTAGAATTTGTACATATTTCACCATTTCTTTTTACGTTAGGACTGCTTGGTTAGGGTGATGACTTCTTTTTCAAGAAAAATTGTTTTTAGGGCACCCTACCAATTTGAAAAATTTTTTTGTGACAAACTTGCTTGAAGAATGTATTTTGGAGCATGGTTTTTGAGCTAAGAACACAAGCATGTGAGTTTTGAGCCAAATTGTGTGGTTACATCTTATAACCACTTATTTTCCATTCTTGTGTGCATTGTTCTCTTTCTATGATTGTAATCTTTGATTTGTTTGATTCTATATGTCCATTATTCCATGTATACATGCATTTATATGATTGAGGTCATCATTTCATTTAGCTCACTTACCCAAATAGCCTACCTTTCATCAACCATTGTTAGCCAAATTTGAGCCTATTTAATCCCTTTTGTTCTTAATGTTAGCACATTACTACCCTTAAGTGAAAAACAATAAATGTCCTTAATTTGGATCTTTGATTAGCTTAGGCTAGTGAGGGTGTATATCATCTGGGTATGGGAAACTTGGGACATTGGTTGAGGTAAAAGTGTAATTTTTATTTTTGTTAAAAATATTGGGAATTGGGTACATATTCATGCACTATATGTAAAACCATATGCATTGATATGTTTGTATATACTTTAAAAAAATGATAAAGAAAAATAAAAAGAAAGTATATATATATATATATATATAGAAAAAAAGAGAAAAAGAAATAAAAAGGGGGGATAAAAATTCTCCAAAGTAAAGTTGAATAAAGATCAATGCATATGTGTGGTGAATTAAAGAGAATGCATGAGTATGTGAAAAAAGTGAGAATCATGGGTAGCTAGGTTGTGTATTAGAATTGTATAGGTTGTTACATGCATTAGGTGAGAACTTAGGCTAATCACATATGCAAATTTCAAGCTCACTTGACCATATGCATCCTTACCTTTACCCTAACCCCATTACAACCTATGAATAAGTCCTCATGATGAATGTATGCATGCATTGAATAATTGTTGATTGTTAGATGAAAAACAAATCATGGAAAGCATGATTAGAAGAGAATTGAGTGGATCGACCCTATACGCTTGAGCGACTAGAGCGGATACACTTCCGGTGAGGGTTCTATGCTCAACTCTTTGTTCCCGGCTTTCATGAGCTTTTCTTCTTGCAGGTCTACTTGTACTTCATTTTGATATTTGAATTGATAGGATTCATGAGTCATCATACTACCTAGCCCTACATGTGCATATATGTTCTTGGAGATTGATTTACTTTTAACCAAGTAGGTAGAATCATTTTGCATTTAGTTGCATTCATATAGATAGGTGCATATAGTTTCTTTACATTGAATAAATGTCCATACCTCTTTTCTTGTCCTTCTTTATTCTTAGCATGAGGACATGCTTGGTTTAAGTGTGGGGAGATTTGATAAACCCCAATTTTGTGGTTTATCTTGTGCTTAATTTGGGAGATTTTATCACCTTTTCTCACATTTATTCAATGAAATAGCATGGTTTTGCAATTCTCCCTTGATTTGTGCTTAAATGTGAAAACATACTTTTTAGGCCTTAAAATAGCTAAATTCAATTCACTTTAATTTCATTCGATGCCTTGATGTATTTGTTGAGTGATTTCAGGTTCATAAGGCAAGTATTGGATGGAAGAAGTGAGGAGAGAAGCATGCAAAGTGGGAGAACTCATGAAGAAATGAAGGAACCATAAAGCTGTCAAGCCCGACCTCTTCATACTCAATCGATCATAACTTGAGCTACAGAGGTCCAATTGAGGTGGTTCTAGTTGCATTGGAAAGCTAACATCTGGGGCTTCAAAATGATATAAAATTTGCCATAGTTTCCTGACGTCTAGGGACGCGCATGCGCACTGTATGTGTGCGCGCCGATGGAGCAGCGTGGGTCCACTTTGGGCAACTCGTTGGGGGTGATTTCTAGCTCATTTTGGGCCCAATCCAACTCATTTCTGATGCTATTGAATCCAATGATTGAGGGGGAATGAACCAAGTAGCCATAATTTAGTTTTCATCATGTTTTAGGGTATAATTCTAGAGAGAGAAGATCTCTCTTCTCTCTAGTATTTAGAGTAGTTTAGGCTTAATTCTCTCAAATTCATCTTTCAATTCTTGTTTTGATTTAGTTTTCTCTTTTAATTTGTTGTTGTTACACCTTTGTTCTTCTAGTTCTTGTTGTTAATTTCCCTATTTTGCCATTTTTATGTTTATGAACCATTGTTGAATCTTGATTTCTTTGAATGCAATTTCATATTTCTATGTCTCTTTTATGTTACCTCCATTGTTATTGTTGATTCCTTGTTGATGATAGTTATGGATCTTGTTAATTTTGGTATGTGGTGATGTTTACTTTTCTTGCACTCTAGGTGTTTGTTAAAATTCTTCCACTAGTTTTTGAGTAGTTTTCTTGACTCTTGGCCTAGGCTAAGGGAATTGAGTGACCTTGTGTCGTTGGGTCTCATTGAGTTGGTGATTTGAGAACCCTTGGTGGTCAATTTGATATCCATTGACGCTAACCCACTACTAATCTAATTAGTAGATAGGTTGGGACTTATGGGTTGATGTTGATTAAGCCATTTGATATACTTCATGTATAGAAGTAAACTTAATGAGTTTGGTTCCTCATAATTGTCAATATATGGTTTGTAGACAAGGATGGTGATCTCAATCACCTATGTCTAGCCAAGAGTTCTTTTGCTTTATTTCGTTAGTTCTTATCATTTACTTTCTTGTTGTTCACTTTCTTGCAAAAATATAAAATCAAAACCCCTTGCATCTTCATAGCCAATAATTAAACACTTTATTACAATTCTTTGTGAGACGACCCGGAGTCTAAATACTTCGGTTAATTCTTATTGGGGTTGTACTTGTGAAAAACCAAATTTTTTATTGGGAGGATCATTTGTTGGTGTAGAATTATACTTGCAACGAGAATTCATTCATTTTGTGCGAAATTCTATACCGACACGACAATTTTCTTAAATTAGAACTCCCATGGTTTCACGTGGAGAATCTAATGAAGAACGTAGTATGAAGGAGACACTAGAAGCTCTGATGGACAGCAAGGAGCATGACTTTGTATTGGAACAAGTGGAGGAAGCCGGAATCATCAAAGAAGACGATTTGGTTGAAGATTTAGGAGACACTGAACCTCCATGGAAATCAAGAGTTGAAGAGAATTTCGCCAAGAAAATTGCAATTGATGCTAAGGAGGATAGTGCACAACCCCCAAGGCATGTACCTTATGAAGAATTGGATGGAACAGATCACAGAGCAAGTTTCCTTGGTAATAATGATCATGAATCAAGCTCTCCTAGTGATGAACTTGAATCCGCAATTGAACTCTTTGCGCTTGAAGAACCTTCTCCAAGTGAATACGAAGATGATGTGGAGGTAGACTTTTTTCAACCTCCAACTTATGACTTGAGTGATGGGGAAGAAATAGAAGACTTTGATCAAGATGTGGTTACAGTTGAAGAGGTTTGTAAGGAAATGGCAGAATTCACAGAAGAGTACAAGGAGGTGGAGCTTGCAAGACCCCTAGAAACCCCTCTCCCACGGCCATTACCACCCAATACAAACTTCAAGTGGGTGAAATTCTTAGCCTTTATCTTAACCTTCCCACTTGAATATGGTTTACTTGAAATCGATGGCCAGCTTAGAGCTCTTTGTGGCTTTAAGAGTAAGAGGGAGATGGTTCCCTCCTTAGAGCTCTTTCACGAGATACTACGCTAGCATTTCTATTTCATTTGGTTCCCTCCTTCATTGCACTGCATTGTTGATGAACTTTACCTCCCTTTGTGCTTTCTTTACCTGAAATATCATCAATAATCTGCATTATTTGTTTGAATGTGAGTTACTTGTTCTTTAAGCTTGTGAACTTCTGTTTGTTAGGAACCACAGTACCATGCCACTAATTTTAACTTCCCTTTTAACCTCTTGACTTCATTGACCTCTAACTTCTCTCTCAGTTTTACATTAACTACTTTCAACCCATTTCAAGGCATGTTTATTGTTGATTCTTGACAAACAAGCATTCTACATTTCATTTAATAGTTTTGGATTGTGATTTTTAATTGAATTCTTTGAATTTTGTCTTGCATACAGTCCAAAATTCTACATCTATCTGACTCACTTCATGCTTTGATTTTCATTCCTTTTTTGCCCATGTACAGCTTATATTGCTTGCATTCTATTTGCCTTCCTATTTTTCTGCTTTAGTTTGATAAATTGTATCCTGAAATTTCTGTTTCTCAGGATGTCTGACCCACAAGAAAAGGGAAAGGCTAAGGCCACCACTGGTAAAAGGAAAAGAGGCAAAACATCTATGGCTCTGACAGATATACTACATGATGATTCCTGGCATGAGAAGAACTTTACTCTACAGGAAAAAGCAAACCAACTAGTGCCTATGATTGATCTGATCAAGTTTGCAAATCGTTACTGTGAATTGAAATATAAGGTCTTTGGGACTAAAAGGCACGTATACTTGGAAAAGACCCTCAGAATTCCAGCTGAACTACAACAGTACACTACAGACCAAATAAAATAGAGAGGCTGATTCTTTCTAGAAAGGAATTTGACTAAGGTTAATGCATCCTAGGTCAGGGAATTTTACTGCAACTATTATAAGACGACCCTGGATGCAGTACAACTCAGAATGAAGCAGATTTTAGTTACTAAGGAGGCCATTGAAGATATCCTCCATTTCCAGCCTAAGTCAGATGAACCAGATGGTTACCAGAAGGCTGAGGAATCCATGAGGTTTATGAGCTTTGACTAGGAGGTAGTGAAGCGCACCATAGCTGTTGATTCAGCTGTCCGATGGGTTATGGGTAATTCGACAGTGAACCCAAAAGGCATAAAAATTATTTACCTTAATGATGAGGCTCGGATATGGCAACAAATCTTGAGCAACTATGTGATGCTAAGCACTCATGAGACTGAAGTGCCAGCTGCCATGATAACTTTCATCTGGTGTCTTATGGAAGGCAAGGACCTGTACCTTCCACGGTTCATCAGGCACTCCATGGACATGGTTCATGTCTGAGGCACTCTGCCATTCCCCTATTTGATTACCCGGTTGGGCCGCCGGGCTGAGGTACCCTGGGAGCCTGAGGATGAGAAGCCCCCAGCTGCCGACTGTAGGACGATAATCCCACACGGCAAGAGGTTTGAAGCTCTGGGCTACAGACCGCCCTGTCTTACCGCCTCCGCTGATGCAGCCACATCTTTTGCTACTCCTTCAGCACCTGCTACACCACCCATACCCACAGCACCCTCACCAGCTCCTCAACCCATCTACCACCTAGTGCACTGCCTCTTCGAGCGCCTGGATCAGATGGAGCACCGCAACTAGCGGTGATATGAGCAATCAGAGCATCGCAGTAAGTGACGCTTTGAGCATCTAAAGATGATGATCAGGTCAGGACACACTGACATCCCCTCCGAGCCTGACACACCATCGGAGCCATTTGAGGAGCAGGCGGATGAGCAGGAGGATGATGCACGAGCAGAGGATGAGCAGGCAGATCCCCAGCAGGCAGAGCCCCAGCACCAGGAGCCTCCGCAGACATAGCCGACAGATCCACAAGCCCCTATACAGGCAGAGCCTCAGGCACCTTCACTGCCAGAGCCCATAGAGACAGCATCAGCACACCCTTCCGGAGGTGACCACCCATCACACCCAACTGACTGAGCATCGAGGACGATGCTATTATATAAGTGTGGGGAGGTCGCCATCTCTCGCGGACTTTATTTTGGTGAACTACTTTCAGACCCTTTTTATCCTATTTTGTTTCATTTTCTGTATTTTTATTTTATTTTCTTTTATCTTATTTTCCTTTCAGTACTTGCACATTTTCTTTTACTGTACTTTTGTTTATTTCTACTTTATTACACTATGCACTTTGGGCTGTATATATCTTAGATATTTAGCTTGATTTGCACTCTTAGCTTATTTGTTGTGATATAGAAAAGTTGATATTATTAAGTTTAGTCTACTCTTTTTTGCATATGAGAATTTAGTTTAATTGAAAATAGAGAGTAAACTAGAAATTCTTAGATTTTCATAATCATAACAATCCACTTAACATATATATATAGTAATAAGTGTTGGTAAATTGATGACATTTTTTAAAGAATGTATTTATTTCTTTACAGAAGCCATTCAAGGATTCACATTGATTAAAGTTGAAACTCTTTATCCCTACTTGCATGATATACATGACTGATATATGGTTTGTGAGCCAAAGAATACACAACCTGTGAGATTTGAGCTTAATTGCATGGTTACATTATTTAGCCATAATATTTTATTCTTGTGTGTTTCCTTCCCTATGATTCCAATCTTTTACTTTGTTTCATTCTATATGTCCAATATAGAATGTATTTATATGCTTGCATATGATTGAGGCCATTACTTGTTTTTGCTCACTTATCCCAAATAGCCTACCCTTTTAAGTCACCCTTGTTTGCCACCTTGAGCCTTTTAATCCCCATTTGTTCTGTATTTTACCACATCACTAGCCTTAAGCAGAAAAACAAATTAATTACACCCAAATTGAATCTTTGGTTAGCTTAAGATAGAGATGGTGTATCCACTAAGTGTGGAGAAATTGTGGGAACATGGGTTGATAGGAAAAGTATTAAATTGATAATTTATCTGGTATTTGGGTGCATGCTCATGTGAAGCCAAAATAATTAAAATAACATGTGCATTGATATATTATGTTTATAAAAAAAAAATTTCTATAATAAATAAATAAGCGGACAAAATTACCCTAGTATTAAATTTAGTAAAAGATTAATGCATAAGTAATAAAATTAAAAATGAGTTAGTACATGAGTATGAAATAAAAAAATGAGAATTATGGGTAGTTAGGCATAATTTTAGAGTTGTATAAGAGCATGTATATGTTAGGTGAGATCTTAGACTAATCAAGGATTCAATTTATAGCTCACTTAGCCATATATATATATATATATATATATATATATATATATATATATATATACCCTCACCTTTGCCTTAACCCCATTATAACCTTGAAAAGACCTCATGATGTTTGCATTGTTACGTTAAATATTTGTTGATTGGTTAGATGAAGAACAAAGTTTTAGAAAGCATGATTAGAGAAGAGTAGAGTGATTAACCTCAAACACTGAGTGATTAGAGTGTATACACAAATCCAGTGAGTGTTCAATATCTCATCTCCATATATCCATGTTTGATCACTGTTTATCTTGCAAGTTTGTGAACTCTTTTGATTAACTCAACTCAACTGTGAATGTGTTTTAACATAATTTAGCCCTTAGCTGTGCATATTTGATTCCTTGAGAAATTTGACTCAATTTAACCACATGTAAGCTTTATATATCTAGGTGGATAGTAATTAGAATTGCATGATTCATATAGGTAGCTTGCATTTAGATAGATTGCATTGAATAGATTCCACCATTCTATCTTCACTTCTTTATAGCTTCTCTTGAGCTTAGCATGAGGATATGCTAATGTTTAAGTGTGAGGAGATAGATAAACCACTATTTTATGGTTTATCTTGTGCTCAATTGAGTGGTTTTTATCAAGTCTTTGCACACTTATTCATACTAATTTCATGGTTTTACATTTCCCTTCTTAAATGTGTGCTATGATTGAAAACATGCTTCTTTCGCCTTAAATTGGCTATGTTTAATCCCCTCCTATTACCATTCGATGCCGTGATATGTGTGTTAAGTGTTTTCAGAGATTACAGGGCAGGAATGGCTTAGAGGATGGAAAGGAAGCATGCAAAAGTGGAAAGAATACAAGAAATTGAAGGAATAGCTAAGCTATCCATCCTGACCTCTTCGTACCTAACTGACCATAACTTGAGCTACAGAGGTCCAAATGAGGCAGTTCCAGTTGCGTTGAAAAGCTAACATCTGAGGCTTCAAAATGATATATAATTTGCTATAGTTGTCTTGAAGATAAGTGACGCGCACGCGTGAATCCACGCGCACGCGTGGATCTACACAAATCCAGCGACCTATACGTTTCTGAATTTGCCCCAGCGATTTCTGGGCTGTTTTTGACCCAGTTTTTGGCCCAAAAAACACAGATTAGAGGCTATAAAGTGGGAGAATCCATTCATTTATTCACACAACATTCATTATTCACAATTTTAGGTTTTAGATGTAGTTTTCTAGAGAGAGAGGCTCTCTCCGCTCTCTTAGGTTTTAGGAGTAGGATTTCTTCGTTTTCTCAATTCCAGGTTCAATGTTCCTTTAATTTAATTTCTCTTCTACTTTTATTTGTCCTAGAATTTTGGTTTATTTCTTTCCCTTTGTTGAATACTTTATGTTGACAATTTGTTTTATGGACTTCATGTTAGATTTGATTTTCTTATTTAATGCAATTTGAGTTATTTCATATTTATGATTTTAATCTAGCTTTTTACATTCTTAGTTTTGGTTGAATAATTGGTGACACTTGAGTTATCAAACTCCTTTGTTGATTGATAATTGGAATTTGCTGGTTGATTTGGATCCCTCTAAAGCTAGTCTTTCCTTAGGAGTTGACCAGGACTTGAGGAATCAAATTGATTAGTCCATTTGACTTTCCTTTATTTAGTAAGGGTTAACTAAGTGGGAGCAATAAACAATTCTCATCACAATTGATAAGGATAACTAGGATGGGATTTCCAGTTCTCATACCTTGCAAGGGTTTTCATGATTATTAATTTACTTTCTTGCCAATTTATTTCCTTGTTCCCTATTTCAAAAACCCAAAAAGATATTTTTCTATAACCAATAATAAATCATACTTCCCTGCAATTCCTTGAGAGACGACCCGAGTTTAAATACTTCGATTATAAATTTTATTGGGTTTGCTTTAGTGACAACCAAAATTTTTGTACGAAATGATTCTTTGTTGGTTTAGAAACTATACTAGCAATGAGAACTTATTTGTGAAATTTTTTACCGATAGAAATCAGTTCGTTCAGTCATCCGTGCCATCAGTAAGGAGTAAGGTGGGGCTGGTAGCATCAATGACGTGCAGGTAGAAGTTGGCTAATTAAGAAATCAATATAGATAATGTGTTGAAAGTATAGTTCTTAACCAGCTAAGATCCGCATTGTCAATTTAGAAAAGTTGTCACGAAATTTAGAAATAAAAATACTAGGAGTATGAGTCCCAGGTCGTCTCCCAACGTGTTGCATGAAAGGATGCTAATTTATTAATTAGGAGTTTGCCGAGAGAGTTTGAGTTTTGGATAATGAGCAATAATTATAAATGAAAGAAATAAAACTAAGAATTATTATTAATATAAAAAGGCCTTGACTAGGGGAATGATTAATTAGAAGTTCTATCCTTGTTGGGATCTCTTAAGTGTAGTATTAAAAAGGCTGTTGTTTTCACTTAGTTAACCCTTACTAAATAAAGGAAAGTCAAGTGATTGAGCTAATCCTTATTCGCAAATCCTAGTCCTCTCCCTTGGGAAGGTCCAGCGTTAGTAAATACAGAACTAGCCAACAACTTCCAATTTAACCAACACCTAAGCCTTCCAACTCAAGTGTCTCCTCTTAATCAACCCCCATGTCAAGTTTGGGAATCTACTCCATTGACGTGAATATAATACTTAGAAAAATATAAGAAGACATAATAAATTAATTAAAATAAAATAGAGACTGAAAATTAATTAAAAGTAAAAGTAATCCTCTTCACTAACAATTCATGAAAATAATCCAATTAGAACTCTAAATAAAATAAATAAGGATATGGAAGAGTAAGGGACAAAGTAAACAAACTAGAATAACTAGGAATGTAAAATGAACCTAGAGGGAAGGTGATCCTCTCTAAATTCAAATCTAAAAAGCTAAAACTATCCTAATGTGAATGTGTGTCAAGTTGCGTCTATGTGTGTTGAGTCTCTACATGTTCCTTGGCTTTGTTCTGTGTTTTTGGGCCAAAAACTAGGTCAAAACGCGGTCCAAAATTGCCGCCAGCATTTTTTGTTAAATCTGCAGATCGCGCAGGTCACGCGTACGTGTCGTCCACGCGTTCGTGTCATTCAGCGATTTTCCTTGTCACGCGTAGGCATCGTCCATGCGTTTGCGTCATTCGTGCAGACTACAATCCACGCGTTCGCGTTAGGCACGCGCTCGCGTCGCTGCAATTTTCTCCATTCCACGCGTTCGTGTGGGCCATGCGCTCGCGTTAGTGTTCACTGGTCATCTCCTTAGTTTCTTGTGTTCCTTCTATTTTTGCAAGCTTCCTCTCCATTTTCTAAGCCATTCATGCCCTATGAAGCCTGAAACACTTAACACACGGATCACGGCAATGAATGGTATAAAGGAGAATTAAAATATACTAATTAAAGATCTCTAGGAAGCAAGTTTTCAACCATAGAATAATGCTAGGAAGGAATTATAAAATCATGCAATTAGTATGAATAAGTGGGTGAAGATTTGATAAAAACACTTAATTGAGCACAAGATGAATCATAAAATAGGGGTTTATCAACCTCCCCACACTTAAACACTAGCATGTCCTCATGCTTAGCTTAAGGAGATAAAATAAATGAGTAGGGAAAAGTAAGACTCATGCAATGCAACCTATGTATATGAATGCAACAATATGATTCTGTCTACTTGGTTTAAAATAAATAAGTTCTTTAAGACAAAAATAACTCAAACTTCACTAATTCAAACTATACAGTAAAGACAAGTAAACTTGTAAGAAGACAGCTCATGAAAGCAGGGAACATAGAATTTAAGCATTGAACCCTCACAGGTGGTGTATATGAACTCTAGTCTCTCTAGTGTATAGGGTAATCACTCTACTCTTCTCTAATCATGCTTTCTAAACCTTGTTCTTCACCTAACCAATCAACAAATATTTAATGTACCAATGCAAACATCATAAGGTGAGGGTATATATATGGCTAAGTGAGCTATGAATTGAATCCTTGATTAACCTAAGCTCTTACCTATATACACATTATATATACTTTAAATTCATGCCTAGCTACCCTGAATTCTCACTTTTGCATTACATACTCATGCATTAACTATCTTCTTTATCACATATGCATTGATCTTTTCATTAACTTAACTTAGCATTGGGGTAATTTCGTCCCCTTATTTAATTACTTAATTACTTGAATATTTTTGGATTTTTTTAAATAAAATAAACATAACATTATCAATGCACATGGATTTTCAATTTTTCTAGTTTTACATGAGTAGGTACCCAAATTCCCAATATTTTATCATGACACATCCCTTTATTAACCCATGTTCCCACAATCTTCCCATACTCAATTGACACACAATTTCTATCTTAAGTGATGACTGGAATTCACACCCCATTCAAAATTGGTGAATTAGTCCTTTTGGCAAGCGCACCAAAATTATCATCAAGTAATAACCCACAGTGGAGTGGGATTGTATCCACAGAGATTGGCAAATTCGAGCAGTTTTAATCAATTATTGAATTAGTCAAGCGGATCAATAGGATTGTAGAGTGCAGAATTGTATATGATATAAATGTAAATGACTAGAATATAAAGAAAGGCAATAAAGTGTAGAAATATAAATGGTAGAAAGTAAAGGGCAGAATCATAAATGACTTGAATGTAAATAGAAATGGGGAATTGCTTAATGTAAAAGTAAGCTGTAAAGAAATGATAGATAAGAATGGGGAAATTCATTGAGATTGGGAGATGTTGTTTCTTTAGATCAAATCTAGCTTATATCCTCTTCAATCATGCAACTTATTGACTTCTTGGCAATCATGATTGATTGAGCCCCAATCTCTTGGTGACTCAATCTCTCAGATCTTGATCAATAGCCAATTCCTTGGTCTAATTGCTCATGAAGAGAGATATGCTTGGTCCCTGATTATACCACACATCATTATAGTTCCAAGTAGAGGGATGATTATATGTCACATATCCAAACACCGAAATCTAGATTCTACTCTTGTGTGAGAAGGGATTTCAAGCATGGTTTCATGTTTCCTTTCCCAAGGTTCCCATGAAACCCAATTGCATTCAATCTCTTTTCCAAGATAATTGAATACTAAGCATTAAGAACGAAATTTCTTCTAGCAAATCAAAGAGAAGATGAAGAGAAGAAGGATTTCACTATCATCAATCCATCAAATACAACAGAGCTCCCTCTCTCAATGAGAGGGAAGTTAGCTACTCATAGCTCAAAAAGTACTCAAAAGTGAAGTGTAAAAGTGGATCTAAAACTGACTGCTTAACCCCCTTTCTTCAGTACTCCTTGGGGGTATTTATACTACTCCTAGTAAAATAAAAGAATTACAAAAGTGAAAAAGGAAAATTACATTTTGGAGGGAAAAGAAAATACTCAATAAGCATGACTTCTCAGTTGGCATGTGGCTGGCATTTTTCTGGCGTGTCACGTGCCGTTCATCTCCAGCTTGGCGTGCCACGCCCAATCCTTCAAGTGGCACACTCGTCCCTCTAACAGCCTTGGCGTGCCACGCCTTCGAACTCAAGTGGCACACCCCTTGCCTTTCTTACTTCCCTCTGCCTCTGGAAACTTGAACTGGCGTGCCACGCCAAGGGTCTGGCATGCCACGCCCTTGCTCTATGCTTGGTTAGGCTTTTCTGGAAATTTGAACTAGTGTGGCACGCCCAGGGTCTGGCGTGTCACGCCCCTTTTGTGAGTGAGTGATTCCTCTGTTTGGCGTGCCATGCCACGAACTCAAGTGGCACGCCCCAATACTTCTCTCTGACTGACACTGGCGTGCCACGCTTGGTTGCTCAAGTGGCACGCCTAAATGAAGAATGGTGAATGGCGTGTCACGCCTTTGATATCAAGTGGCACGCTCCATGTAATTGGCCTCCTTCATCCTCTTAGGAAACTTATACCAGCGTGACACGCCTAAAGGCTGGCGTGCCACGCCCATGATCTTATCTTGGTTCTAGTAGTTGGCGTGCCACGCCTCAGCCTTCAAGTGGCACACCATAGTGAAATGCTAATGTTGGCGTGCCACGCCTTCAATACCAAGTGGCACGCCCAATCCTTGCTTTTGGTCCTTTGTGCATTGGCGTGCCACGCCTGGTTGCTCAAGTGGCACGCCTAGTCTTCAATTGCCTTCAGCCCCTTCTCTGGATTGTTGTACCAGCGTGCCATGCCATGCTGCTCAAGTGGCACGCCCCTGGATTTGTGAACTCTTCAAGCTTGGCGTGCCACGCCTGGGTTCTCAAGTGGAACGCCCAAGTGAGTTCTTGGGGCTGGCGTGCCACGCCTTCGACACCAAGTGGCATGCCATAGTGAAGGTTCTTCTTGGAATGGTGAGTTGGCGTGCCACGCCCCTTTGCTCAAGTGGCACGCCCATAGTAATTGATGGGCCAGGCGTGCCACGCCCAGCTTGGCGTGCCACGCACCTTTCGTGTCCTCCATTGTAGCTCTCTGGAATTTTGTATTAGCGTGCCACGCCTAGTCATTTTGTATTGGCATGCCACGCCCACATGCATGCTTGGACTTCTTCTCTGAACTTTAGTACTGGCGTGCCACGCAGTGCATTTTTGTGGCGTTTGCTTCAAGTGGCACGCCAGTTTCATACGCCCAGCTTCTTGTTTGTCTTCTACCCAATTTTTGTTGCTTTTCTCACCTGAAATTCAGCACAACTCATCTCAAAGTAGTGTACCATAATATTCACCAAATAATGCATGAATTGTACTGAACAAATGAGATTTATGCTGTTTTATGGTATTCTTTATGCAAGAAAGAAGGGTAGATGACGCAAGTCATCATTAAGCTAACCAAAGATTCAATTGGGATATTTTATTATTTTTCTCCTTAAGGCTAGTAATGTGGTAAAATATAGAACAAATGGGAATTAAAAGGCTCAAAGTGGCTAACAAAGGTAAATGGAAAGGTAGGCTATTTTGGGATAAGTGAGCTAAAACAATTAATGGCCTCAATCATACCCATGCATATAACACATTAAACATTGGACATATAGGATGGAACAAAATAAAGATTACAGTAATAGAGAAGTAAACACACAAGAATAAAATTTATGGTTAAATATTGTAACCATGTCATTAGGCTCAAGTCTTACAGGTTGTGTGTTCTTAGCTTCTTAAACTATGTTCCAAATACAACTTCTAACAAGTTTAACACAAAAATTTTGATTTAAATTAGCGAAAATTTTCAAAATCAGGGTCTTAAAAAGAAACTTTATTATTTTCCAACCAGATAGAACATGCATGCAATTAACCTATTACTATGCTAGTTATCCAATCCTAACAAAAGAAAAATTAACTAAATATCCTATTTTATTGGTGTTTAGAAAGAGAAATTACCTCCGGAAGCCAGGTACTGACCGACCTCCCCACACTAAAAGCTTTGCACTGTCCTCGGTGCCATTTGTCAGGAACAAAGGGGGGCTGGTAGCAGCATCTCCACTATCGGGACCGTCATGGCTCCCTGTGCTGGTAAATGAAGTGGAGTACGGGGTGGCTGGTTCTTTTTCAGGTGGGTGGTTACCAACAAGTAGCTCCTTGAGGTATCTCAATCTGCGCTTGTTACAACGCTCTCTTTGCTTTCCTTTCCGGTCAAGCCGGTCTAGCCTCTCAAGTATCTGATGGAGCAGTTGGTTTATTGAAGGTGCTTGTGATGTGGAAGAAGAAGGGATATCTTTTGCTGGTTCTGTGCTCCGGTTGATAGTGGCTGCTGGAGGTCTGATATACTTTCCGTTAGGGACGTATTGATCATCTCGTAGAATCATGGCCTTGGTGTCCCCAGCTCTGTAGGAGACTTTGGCTGCTGAGACTAGATCTAAAACCAAGGCGGGAAAAGGTAAGTTACCCGCAATCTGTACGTGTCCCATAGCATGCCGAATGTGTCTTGGTAAATTGAGGTGCTGGTCTATAAGGATACACCAGAGTAAAACAGCCATGTCGGCAGTGAAGGAGTACTCGTGAGTGCTCGGAAAGACGTAATGGGACATGATCTGTGTCCATACTCGAGCCTCCAAGGTGAGTGCTGAAGCCAATATGCTCTTAGGTCGGGACCGATGGTATCCATAGATCCATATGCTGCCAGGTTGTGCGATAACTCTGAGAACAGCGTCCCAGTTAAATTAATATGTCTGGCGTTTGAATGAGGCTTCTTGGAATGTGTTCAATCCTTCTGGAGCAGGGGGAAGATCTAAAGCTCGTTGAATGGCATCTTTTGTTATGGGGACTTGCTTCTGACGGACATAGACAGACTGCATGGTTGGCATGTGAAAATTGGAGTAGAATTCTACTACCCATGATAGATTAACTTGCCGTGGCTGTCTCTGTAGGAATCCCCATTGTCTTCGCTTAATGCGGGGCTCAACAAATTCAGCAATATTAGTCGGGAGGATAAGAAGGTACTCATTGTTATAATTCCTCTCTGCCAGGATGGGGAACATCTGCTCACAGTAGCGGTTAGGGAACCGTGCAGTGTCCTTTGCTGGAAAAGCTTTCTCTTTTTCATCGACCTTGATGATCCTCTCGATTCGTTTTGTTGAGGGCTTTACCGCTGTTATAGATGGCTCTGTCGCTAGTGTCCTTTTTGTTCCTTTCCTTGCTGGTAGTTTGGGAGTAGCTTTCTCTTTACCCTTCTTGGTGGCCATCCTGAAAAGGGAAAAAGAAAGTAATATGTAAAGCTAAGGGTTCGAGCAAGGGAGTGGATAGTATAGGTGATAATCAATGCATGGTAAAGAAGGATGTCGTTAACACATATAGCTAAGTTCATCAATGAAAATATAGCAAGTGCAGGTGATGACAATTAAATGCAAGATATTTATTGGCATGTCGGCAAAGGCATCAGTAGCATAGATCAAGCATTAAATGTCCAAGTTAGATTATCAACCCTTTTAAACTAACAACCTATTTTTATTGACAATTATATTTAATCAATAAAATATAAAAGGGGTTTTGTGAAAAACAACAGGCATTTAGAGTAATAGAATAATTTAAAATAATGTGGAATGCCATACGGGCTTTTTCACAAACACTTAGCATGCATGGTAAATATGTTATTGAAAGTATTAAATTGAACATGCAAGCAACCCTTTAAGAAGTAATATTAATTGTCAAACAATACCACAATAATTCACAAGCAAAATATAAACGAAAATAATCACCCAGTAAATGTCTAACACCAATTAAAGGAATAAAAGAAAAAGAAAAGAAAGAAAAGGAAAATATAGATAATGAAAGTGAAAAGAAAAAGGAAAAGAAAACATAAACATAAATAAAAGTAACAAAGGAAAATTAAAAAGTAAAGAAAGAAAGAAAAGAACCTTGATAATGGATGTGAAAAATAAGGAAGGCGGAAGTGAAAAGTGAGAAAGAATAAAGAAGGAAGAAAAGAGAAGAAAGAAATAAGAAGGGAAAAGAAAAATTAGGATTTGGGGAAGAAAAGATAAGATATTTGGCTGATCTGGATAAGCTATGCGCCGCATGTGACGCGGACGCGTGGGTCACGCGATCGCGTGGTGTGTGATATTTTTTAGGTGACGCAGACGCGTGAGTCACGCGATCGCGTGGTGGTGCGTGGCAGAAGTTAGACCAATTAAGAGAGTCTTAATAAGAGAAATGCATTGTAAGTATAGCCCTTAACTAGCTAAAGTCTGCCTCACCAATTTAAAAAGGGTTGTCACAAATTTTAGAATTAAAAATACTGAGAGTATGAGTCCCAGGTCGTCTCCCAACGAGTTGTAGGAAAGAGTGTTATTTTATTAACTAGAAGTTTTCCAGAAAAGTTGAGTTTTGATCATGAGTAAAAAATATAATTGTAAATTAAAGCAATAAAAATAAACTAAGAACAATTACTGATATTCTAAATAAAAAGCCTTGACTGGGGGAATGATTAATTGGAAGTTCTATCCTTGTTGGAATCTTCTCAAGTGTAGTGTAAAGAGGTTATTGTTTTCACTTAGTTAACCCTTACTAAATAAAGGAAAGTCAAGTGATTGAGCTAACTCTTACCCGCAAATCCTAGTCCTCTCCTCTGGGAAGGTCTAGCTTTAGTAGGTACAGAATTAGCCAACAACGTCCAATTTAACTAAACACTTGAGCATTCCAACTCAAGTGTCTCCTCTTAATCAACCCCCCATGTCAAGTAGAAAATCTACTTCATTGACATGGAAATAATATTCATAAAAATATAAGAAGACATAATTAAATGAAATAAAATAGAGATTTAAAATAAATTAAAAATAAAAGTAACTCTATATATTAATAAATTCAAAATGCAACATACTTATTTGAATAGGGTCAATGAGCAACTAATAAGAGTAAAGGAATATGGAAACAAACTAAAGTGATGTCTTCACGGAGGTAATGACTCTTTAGCATCCAAAATCCAAAGCAAAAGCATAAACTATCAATGTAAAGCTAATCTAGACTCAGATCTAAAACTAAAAGTAATCATAATATCAATGTATCTGAATCTGTGTGGATGCGTGTTGAGTCTCTGCATGTTCCCTAGCTTTAGTCTGTGTTTCTGGGGCGTAAACTGGGTCAAAATGCGGCCCGAAATCGCCCCCAGCTTATTCTGTTATTTATCCAGATCGCGCAGGTCATGCGTACGCGTCGTCCACGCGTTCGCGTCCTTCAGTGATTTTACTTGTCACGTGTTTGCGTCTTCGACACCTTCGCGTCATTCGTGCAGACTCCAATCCACGCGTTTGCGTCAGGCACGCGTTCGCGTCGCTGTGATTTCTTCATTTCGCGCGCTCGCGTGAGCCATGCGATCGCGTCAGTGATCGCTGGTCATCTCCTTGGTTTCTTGTGTTCCTTCCATTTTTGCAAGCTTCCTCTCCATTCTCCAAGCCATTCCTGCCCTATGAAGCCTGAAACACTTAACATACAGATCACGGCATCGAATGGTATAAAGAGAGGATTAAACATAGGAAATTTAAGGTCAAAGAAGCATGTTTTCAATCATAGCACAAAATCAGGAAGGAAATTGTAAAGCCATGAATTTTGTATGAATAAGTATGAAAAGATTTGATAAAAACCACTCAATTAAGCACAGGATAAACCATAAAATAGTGATTTATCATGTTGCCTGATTTGTGCTATTGGCGCGAGTGCATCCGTGTGTTCGCACAACTCTCTGATTCAAATGCATTTTCCCAAAAATCTGGGTGACGCGTTCACGTGGTTGACGTGATCGCATGAATGGCCATATTTTAAAAATGACGCAGACGCGTGGGGCACGCGTTCGCGTGATAGGGCTTGTGCTTCTAGTATCATTCCAGCCTAGCTCCATCATAACTCTCTGCTATACACCTCTTTACGTTGATTTTGCGAGGCCACGCGTTCGCGTGGGAGGCTGATTTTTCAAATGACGCAGACGCGTCAGGGACGCGTTCGCATGGGCGTGTTTGTGCCTAAGGCACGCCTCCAGCCACACTTTCGCGTGACTTTCTATTCAATTATCTTTTCTTCAGAACGCACCTATCACGCGGACGCGTCTTCGACGCTTACGCGTCGCGTGCGTTTTTGTTTTTTTTTTTTTAGTCCTTAAGTTGGATGCTCTTCAGGCTCATTCTACTTCTGTTGGTGGGACTTCCAAGAGGAAAATCTTTAATTCTTTGTGATCCTTAATCTTTTCTCCATGGTAGAGCTTTAGGCGATGTCCATTGACCTTAAGGAATTTAAAGCTAGAAGGATGACGCAGGTGAAAAACTCCGTATGGCTCTGCCTTTTCTACTCTGTAGGGACCTTCCCATCTTGATCTTAGTTTACCTGGCATAAGCCTTAGCCTTGAGTTATATAGAAGAACTAACTCTCCTGGTCTAAATTCTCTCTTTTTTATGTGCTTGTCATAGACAGCCTTAATCTTCTCTTTGTATCACCTGGAGTTGTCATATGCTTCTAGGCGAAGATTCTCCAATTTTGCTAGTTGCAGCTTCCTTTCAGCACCATCTTCTTCAGAATTCATATTGCACTCCCTCACAGCCCAGAAAGCCTTGTGTTCCACCTCTACTGGGAGGTGGCAAGCCTTTCCGTAGAGTGTATCTTGTACGCTGTTCTATATGCCCAGAGTGCATCTTGTAGCCTAGCACTCTAGTCTTTCCTATGAGCCTTTACTATCTTCTCCAAAATGCGTTTAATCTCTCTGTTAGACACTTCTGCTTGTCCATTGGTTTGGGGATGATAAGCTGTTTCTACTTTATGAACAATCCCATGCTTTTTCAGTAATCCTGTCAGTCTCTTGTTACAAAAGTGAGTGCCTTGATCACTCACGATTGCTCGTGGTGACCCAAAGCGACAAATAATATGGTTTCTAACAAAGGAAACAATAGTGTTAGCATCATCAGTATGGGTAGGAATTGCTACCACCCATTTAGAAACATAATCTACAGCTAACAGTATATATAGGTAACCATTAGAGTTTGGAAATGGACCCATGAAGTCAATGCCCCAAACATAAAATATTTCACAGAAAAGCATAATCGATTGAGGGATCTTATCCCTCTTGGATATATTACCAAACCTTTGGCATGGGGAACAAGATTTACAAAATTCAGCAGCATCTTTAAAGAGAGTAGGCCACCAGAATCCACAGTCTAAGATTTTTCTAGCTATTCTTTGAGGGCCAAAATGTCCTCCACTCGCAGAAGACTGGCATGCCTCTAAAATTGACTGGAATTCTAATTGTGGTACATATCTTCTAGTTACCTGATCAGCACCACACCCCCACAAATATGGATCATCCCATATAAAATATTTAGACTCGCTTTTCAGCTTGTCCTTTTGATGCTTAGTAAAATCGGGAGGGAAAGTATGGCTAACTAGATAATTAGCTACAAGTGCATACCAAGGAACTACTTCAGATACTGCTTGCAAACTATCAAATGGAAAAGTATCATTTATAGGAGTGGAGTCATCCTTAATGTGCTCAAGGCGACTCAAGTGGTCTGCCACTAAATTCTGGTTACCACTCCTATCCTTAATTTCTAAATGAAATTCTTGCAGCAACTGTATCTAATGTATTAGCCTTGGTTTGGACTATTTTTTAGCTAATAAATATTTTAGAGCTGCATGGTCTGAGTACACTACCACCTTAGTACCAAGTGATTAGGCTCAGAATTTTTCCAGAGAAAAAATAATAGCAAGAAGCTCTTTTTTAGTAGTAGTGTAATTAGACTGAGCAACATCTAAAGTGTTAGATGCATAACCAATTACAAAAGGATCATTACCTTCACGTTGAGCTAGCGCCGCTCCTACTGCATGGTTGGAGGCGTCACACATAATTTCAAATGGCGGGCTCCAGTCTGGTCCTCTCAAAATCGGAGCTTGAGTCAGGGCGATCTTCAGCTTATCAAATGCTTGCATACAATCTTCACTGAATTCAAACTCAATATCTATCTGCAGCAATCTGGATAAAGGCAATGCTACCTTACTGAAGTCCTTAATGAATCTCCTGTAAAAACCTGTGTGGCCAAGGAACGAACGGACTTCCCTCACAGAGGAGGGGTAAGGTAAACTAGAAATGACATCTACCTTTGCTGGATCTACAGAAATACCAGTATTAGACACAACATGTCCTAGTACAATTCCTTGTTTTACCATAAAGTGGCATGTTTCAAAATTTAATACAAGGTTTGTACTTACACACCTGTCTAATACTCTAGACAAACTATCCAAGCAAAGGCTAAATGAATCACCATATACGCTAAAATCATCCATAAAAACTTCCATACAGTTCTCAATAAGATCTAAAAAGATACTCATCATGCATCTTTGGAAAGTAGCAGGTGCATTACATAAGCCAAAAGGCATCCTTTTATATGCATACGTTCCAAATAGACATGTAAAAGTAGTCTGCTCTAGATCTTTAGGAGCTATATGAATTTGAAAGTAGCCTGTATAACCATCTAAAAAGCAATAATGAGATTTACTTGACAGGCGATCAAGCATTTGATCAATGAATGGTAAGGGGTAATTATCCTTGCGGATAGCTTGGTTGAGATGCCTATAGTCAATGCAAACTCTCCATGAATTCTACATTCTAGTTGTCAGGAGATCTCCATGCTCATTCTTTATTGTTGTGACTCCAGACTTCTTGGGCACCACTTGTACTGGACTAACCCATTCACTGTCTGAGATGGGATAAATGATATCTGCTTTAAGTAGTCTGGTTACTTCTTTCTTGATAACTTCTAAGATGGTTGGATTTAATCTTCTTTGAGGCTGACGGACAGGCTTTGCTTCCTCTTCTAAGAATATTCTGTGCTCACAAACTTGAGGGCTGATGCCTACTATATCCGCCAAGCTCCATCCAATTGCTTTCTTATGTTTTCTCAGCACACTGAGCAGTTGCTCTTCTTGTTGAGAAGTGACTTCTCTTACAATGATAACTACGAACTTCTGATTATCCTCAAGGTAAGCATACTTGAGGTGTGGAGGGAGGGACTTTAATTCTGATTTCTGCTTTTGGCTAGGCTCTGGATCATCCGGGGCTAATGATAATGGCAAAGGGTCTTCATTAAGTTCAAAGGGTGTCCCCACACTTGGACCTTGCTCCATGTGCTTCTCTTCTATTTCTTCTTGGTGAACTTCAGCTACAGTTTCATCAATGATGTCGCACTGGAAGATAGAATGATCTTCCGGAGGGTGCTTCCTAGCTTCATTTAAACTAAAACTCACTGTTCTGCCATCTATCACAAAGGAGTAAGTTACTAAGAATGCATCTAGCTTGAACTTTGAGATCTTCACGAATGGTCTTCCAAGCAGGATTGATGATGGTCTTCCTGAGTCATTAGGGGGCATTTCCAGGATATAGAAGTCAATAGGAAATGTGATCCCCTTGATGCTCACTAATACATCTTCAGCAATTCCAACTACTGTAATAATGCTTTTATCTGCTAACACAAAACGAGCTGCCGACCTTTTTAAGGGAGGGAGCCTCAAAGTATCATATATAGAGAATGATATTATGCTAACATATGCTCCTAAGTCATACATGCAATTAGAAAATATTACACCTCCAATGGTACAATTAACCATGCATGGACCTGGATCACTACATTTTTCAAGTATACCTCCCATTAAAGCAGATATAAAACTACCTAATGGAATAGTTTCTAACTCATTAATTTTATCCTTATGAATGCATAAATTATTCAGAAACTTTGCGTATTTAGGTACCTGCTGAATGACATCAAAAAGGGGAACAGTTACCTCAACCTTTTTGAATATTTCTATCATTTTGGGATCAAGTTCTATCTACTTTCTGGATTTCTTTGCCAGGTGTGAAAATAGGATAGAGATGGTGTCCTATATAGCTTCAGCTTCATTTGGTTCTCTATTCCTTGGTTGAACTGCTTCTTCTTCAACTATGTCTTGTACCTTAACTTCTTCTTTAGCATATTCCATTTCAGCATCCTCTACTTCTATCATATCCTCAGCTGGGGCGTGTACTATTGGGCTTGGCTCCTCCTGATTTCTCTCTGGCAGTATGGTTCTGGACCTCAAGGTGATGGCATTGATGCCACCTTTAGGATTAGGTAGGGGTTGAAAAGGAATTCCACTAGAGCTTAAAGGTTGGTTAGTGGAATTAGGTAATGAATCTATCCCGTAGGCGAGAGCTTGTAAAGTTGCATTCAGACCATTCAAAGTAGAGTTTGGCTGTGTCTGCATGTCTTGTTGTCCTTGTGCAAGAGAACGAAGCATCTCGTCATTTGATGAGGAATTAGGATAGGTGATCTGAGGAACTTGTTGTTGGTTATGCTGGGATCCTTGAGATTGTTTTAGGTGAGGTGCTCTGTAAGGCTGGTTCTGATTCTACTGCCTGTTGTTGTTATTCCACCTTTGGTTTCTATTATTATCTCTGCCTCCTCTGTTATCTCTCCACCCCTGGTTGGAGTTGTCCAGCCATCCCTGGTTATAGTTTCCACCTTGGTTGTAATTGCCGCCTTGTTGATTGTATCCTTGATTCGGGCGATCATAGAAGTTATGAGTGGCTGCCACAGTGTTATCTTCTTATTGGAGCTGCAGACATTCATCAGTATAATGACTATAATGACTAAAGATTGATGGTTTTAGAGGTTATAGTAAACTCTCGTTGCAAGTATAGTTACTAAACCAAGCAATCAACCTTTCTTACAAAAGTTTTGGTTGTCACAAGTAACAAACCCCTTTAAAATTGATAACCGAAGTATTTAAACCTCGGGTCGTCTTCTCAAGGAATTGCAGGGAAGTATGTTCTTATTATTGGTTGAGTCTTGTAAATTGGGGGTTTTGAATGTAAGGAACCATTATGTTAAATGATAAGAAAAATAAAATAGTAATAATAAAATAAACTCTTGGCAAGGTATAAGAACTGGAAGTCCTATCCTTATCAATTGTGATGAGAATTGGATTTTAATCCCACTTTGTTAACCTCTAACTATGAAGGTAAATCAAGTGGACTAATTAGCTTGATCCTCAGGTCCTAGTCAATTCCTATGGAAAGACTAGTGTTATTGGAGCAATTCCCAATTTCAACCACTGCTTTATTTGACAACTTAAGCGTTACCAATTACTTAACCAAAGCCAAAAGGAAGAAAATATCTAAATTAAATTAAAAGCATCAATATAAATAAAACAAAGCAATCTTAAATCTGAAATACCTCAAATAATATTAATTAAGAAAATCATAACATGAATGTAGCATAAGCTAAATTGAAAAGATAAATAATATTTAAAAGTATATAATAAAAGTAGAAAATAAATAAGAGGAACATTGAACCTGAGAAGAAGTTGAAATTCTAAATCCTAATATAAATCCTAATCATAATCCTAAGAGAGAGGAGAGAACCTCTCTCTCTAAAAACTACATCTAATCCTAAAAATTATGAATTGTGAGCTTGTGATCATGAATTAATAGATTTCCCCACTTTATAGCCTCTAATCTGTGTTTTCTGGGCCACAAACTGGGTCAGAAATAGCCCAGAATTCGCTTGTTGCGAATTCAAACACGTTGATTTTTTGTCACTGCGATGCGGCTGCGTGGAGCACGCGTTCGCGTCACCTAGCGTCAGAGCAACTATGGCAAATTATATATCAAATCGAAGCCCCGGACGTTAGGGAGGCAAATGTAAAACCATGCAAATAGTATGAATAAGTGGTTAAAGAGTTGATAAAAACCACTCAATTGAGCACAAGATAAAGCATGAAATAGTGGTTTATCAACCTCCCCACACTTAAACATTAGCATGTCCTCATGCTAAGCTCAAGAGAAGCTATAAAGAAGTGAAGAAGAATGATAGAATGTATGAAATGCAACCTACCTATATGAATGCAACTACATGCAAAATGTTTCTACCTACTTGGTTTAAAAGTAAATAAATACTTCAAGAAGAAATATGAACTGGATTTCACTAATTCAAATCATGAAAATGAAGTACAAATAGACTTGCAAGAAGAAAATAGCTCATGAAAGCAGGGAACAAGGAATTTGAGCATCGAACCCTCACTGGTAGTGTATACACTCTAATCACTAAAGTGATTAGGTTCGATTCTCTCAATTCTCTACTAACCTTGCTTTCTAAGGCTTGCTCTTCATCTAACAATCAACATAAATTTAATGCACAGATACACATATCAAGAGGTCTTTTAAGGGTTGTAATGGGGTTAGGGTCAAGGTAGGATTGTATTTGGCCAAGTGGACTAAAATCTGAATCTTCAATTAACTTAAACTTTCCACCTAACTTTAGACAATCCATGTAATCATAATACCACATCTAACAATCCATTAACCATGTTTTCCACGTATTCATGCATTCTAAAGTACATATGCATTGCTTTCACCACTTATTTTGGGGCATTTTGTCCCCTTTTTGCTTAATTGCTCTCTTTTTTTTTCTTTTCTTTTTCTCACTTCTTTTTTTTATTTTATATATATATATATATATATATTTTCTTTTCTTTTCTTTTATTTTTCTTAATGCATATGATTAAATTATTGGATGCATGAATCATGTCCTAAACATTTTTTTTTCACATTTTCAGAAAATTCTAACATACTCAATTCTCAAACCAAATGTTTCCAAATTCAACTTTCCCCATACTTATTCATGAGCACTCTCACTAGTCTAAGCTAACCAAGGATTCAAATTAAGGACATTATTATTTTCCGCTTAGAGTTAATGATGTGCTAAAGTAAAGAATAAAGGGGTAAAATAGGCTCAAAATTAGTTTGCAAAGGATAATGAAAAGGTTAATGCCATATGGGTATGTAAGCTAAGTGAAACAAGGCCTCAATCATATAAGTGCATGCATACATCAAACCATGGAAATATAGAATTAAGCAAGACAAAGATCACAATTTTAGAGAGAACAACACACACAAAAAATAAAACATTGGTTGGTAAAATGCAACCAATTCAAATAGGCTCAAAATCTCACAGGTTTTGTGTGTTCGAGCTCTAAACCATGTTTCAGTATAATATTTCTTCAAACAAGTTTAACATTAAATTTTATTCAAATTAGTGAAATGCTCTAAAAATTTTCTTGAAAAAGAAAATATTACTTCAACCAAGTGGTAAAATATGCACAAAATCAAACAAATATGCAATCAAATATGCAAATGCAACAATTAACAAGGAAAATAAACCATTGGTGTTTGAGAAGGAAATACTAACCCACGGAAGTCAGTATCGACCTCCCCACACTTAAAGATTGCACCGTCCTCGGTGCATGCTAATATGTGCAAGTGGATGGGGGTTGTGGTTCCTCAGCTGGGGCTCTTTTTGTTCCTTTCCTTGCCGGTGGTTTGGGAGTAGCTTTCTCTTTACCCTTCTTGGTGGCCATCCTAAAAAGGGAAAAAGGAAAGTAACCTTTAAAGCTAAGGGTTTAGAGCAAGGAAGAGAGCGGGAAAGGTGGTAATCAATGCACAATAAAGAAGAATGACGTTAACACATGGTCATGACTACAT
Source organism: Arachis hypogaea (assembly GCF_003086295.3). Taxonomy (NCBI): domain Eukaryota; kingdom Viridiplantae; phylum Streptophyta; class Magnoliopsida; order Fabales; family Fabaceae; genus Arachis; species Arachis hypogaea. The sequence continues at coordinate 76,254,350 of NC_092053.1, forward strand.
GTGAAAAGTTCATTAATGGAAATATAGCAAGTGCATGTAATGACAATTAAATGCAAGATGTTTATTGGCATGCTGGCAAAGGCATGAGTAGCATAGATCAGGCATTCCATGTCCAAGTTAGATTACCAAGTCTTTCAAACTAACAACATGTTTGTAATAACAATTATATTTATGTGATAAAATATAAAAAGGGTTTTGTGAAAAGCAAGCATTTAGAGTAGTAGATAGAAAGAAATCGAAAAATAATGCACAATGCCATACAGGCTTTTTGCACAATAATAAGGCACACGTTTGCAATTTTCCGGCAACGGCGCCATTTTTGAAGAGAACTGAAGATTGATGGTTTAGAGGTTATAGTAAACTCTCGTTGCAAGTATAGTTACTAAACCAAGCAATAAACCTTTCTTACAAAAGTTTTGGTTGTCACAAGTAACAAACCCCTTTAAAATTGATAACCGAAGTATTTAAACCTCGGGTTGTCTTCTCAAGGAACTGCTGGAAAGTATGTTCTTATTATTGGTTATGAGTCTTGTAAATTGGGGGTTTTGAATGTAAGGAACCAGTATGTTAAATGATAAGAAAAATAAAATAGTAATAATAAAATAAACTCTTGGCAAGGTATAAGAACTAGAAGTCCTATCCTTATCAATTGTGATGAAAATTGGGTTTTAATCCCACTTTGTTAACCTCTAACTATGAAGGTAAATCAAATGGACTAATTAGCTTGATCCTCAGGTCCTAGTCAATTCCTATGGAAAGACTAGAGTTATTGGATCAACTCCTAATTTCAACCACTGCTTTATTTGACAGCTTAAGCGTTACCAATTACTTAACCAAAGCCAAAAGGAAGAAAATATCTAAATTAAATTAAAAGCATCAATATAAATAAAACAAAGCAATCTTAAATCTGAAATACCTCAAATAATATTAATTAAGAAAATCATAACATGAATGTAGCAGAAGATAAATTGAAAAGATAAATAATAATTAAAAGTATATAATAAAAGTAGAAAATAAATAAGAGGAACATTGAACCTGAGAAGAAGTTGAAATTCTAAATCCTAATATAAATCCTAATCCTAATCCTAAGAGAGAGGAGAGAACCTCTCTCTCTAAAAACTACATCTAATCATAAAAATTATGAATTGTGAGCTTGTGATCATGAATGAATAGATTTTCCCACTTTATAGCCTCTAATCTGTGTTTTCTGGGCCGCAAACTGGGTCAGAAACAGCCCAGAATTTGCTGGTTGCGAATTCAAACACGCTGATTTTCTGTCACTGCGACGCCGCCGCGTGGAGCACGCATTTGCATCGCCTAGCTTTAGGGCAACTATGAGATATTATATATCAAATCGAAGCCCCGGACGTTAGCTTTCCAACGCAACTAGAACCACGTCCTTTGGACCTCTGTAGCTAAAGTTATAGCTGTTTGAGTGCGAAGAGGTCAGGCTAGATAGCTTAGCAATTTCTCTAACTTCTTGTATTCCTTCCACTTTTGCATGCTTCCTTTCCATCCTCTGAGCCATTCCTGCCCGGTAATCTCTAAAAACACTTAACACACATATCAAGGTATCTAATGGTAATAAGAGAGGATCAAACATAGGGAACTTAAGGCCAAAGAAGCATGTTTTCGATCAAAGCACATAATTAGGGAGGCAAATGTAAAACCATGCAAATAGTATGAATAAGTAGGTAAAGAGTTGATAAAAATCACTCAATTGAGCACAAGATAAACCATGAAATAGTGGTTTATCAATATCCCTCAAAACAACTTCACCACAACACATCCAAGTCCACAAAATTACTCTCAACCTTCATCTTTTGAGCTAGTTGCTGAGGACTACCTTCAATGGTCTAGAGAATTTGTGGAAAGACAAGAACAATTCTTAGAAAGACAGAAACAGTCATAGAAAGAACAAGAAATACTCTGCAAGAATATGGAGGGGCACTTAGAGCAAATAAGGAAAAATAAAGAATTGCTAAGCAAAGAAGATAAAGACCAATTGGTGGATGTGAAGGAGGAAGTGGAAAAGCAAGATGAAGAGGCTATTGTATCAAGTGAAACTTCAATGGAGAAGGAGATAGTGGAGATATATGAGCCTAGGATTCCATATCCACAGAGGTTAATTGATGTGACAATGGAACATAAAAATTTCCTCCCAAAGGACTTAATGGAAGATCATACAGAAGAAAGTAAGGAAGACAATCAAGGGAGCTCATACTCAAGTGAAGCAGAGAGCTCCTTACAAGAACGGTTCATTGAACCATCAATTCAAGAGGCTTTTTATGAAGTGAACACTCCGACAATCACACAACAACCAAGTCTTAAAATCAAAGAAGTGAAGGCAACCAACAAGAGCACCGAGAAGAGGATTGTGACCAAGCCACAATTGATCATATCCATAAAGAAGAAAAGTTCAACTACAAGTAATCCAACCCCTAATCAAGCAAGCAAATTCAATCCAGCAAATAACAAAAGAAAGCTTGCAGAGAACAGACCAAGACAGGGGATACTGTATAGCTTTTCTCTCCCCTTGAGGTCATTCCTCTTAACAAACTTAAAGAAGAGGAAGAAAGTGAAGAACAACATGTCACGCTAATGATACTAAAAGAGCGCTTGTTGGGAAGCAACCCAACCTTAGGTAACATTTCATTTCCCTGCTTTGTTTATTTTCTCTCTTTCCTTTGTTTATTTTCAATAATTTGGCATATGATTACATTCTAAGTTTGGTGTTGCCCTGCAATAATCTGTTTTAATCTTTCAGGATAAATGCATCAATTCTAAATTGAAAATGTCACACTAAGTTTCTAAGTTTGGTGTGCCACTTAATTTTCTATGCATTGAATCCAGCAACGCCACTTGTCTGAATTATCATAATGCCTTTGCAGTTTCTTTTGGTTTGACATTTTTTTATTCTCTTTGTTTTAGTCATTTCTTTGTTTTTAATGCTTTCTTTTATTTTGCTCCTTAACTGTTTTTGTTAATACCTCACTAAGAAATCCTTATTCATGACAGATTCTTCGCTTGGTGATTGTATTTAACATAAAACAGTTTTCTTTGATTAGTTTTAGTTCAAATAAATTGACATGTGATTGCATTCTAAGTTTGGTGTTACTATGCAACAAAAATTTGTTCCCAATCTCTACTGGATACTTGCATCAATTTCAAGTGAAAGTGTCACACTAAGTTTGGTGTGCCACTTATCTTTTATGCAGTGTATCATGCACACCCTCTTATTTTTGCAATCACAATGTCTCTGTTTCCTGTGCCTTCATTGCTATTTTTAATTTTGCTTGCTTAACCACATGTACTACTGACCTTTCATTGTGTAAGACATTCATGATATAAACCCCATCACCATTGTTCTAATTGTTGCTTGAGGATGAGCAAACACTCTAAGTTGGTATAGGAAGAGGAAGAATAGAAGGAAAAAGACAACAACAGTGAAGATGAACTACAAGGTGGTAACGTTCCTTTTTTTCTCCTACTTATTTCCAGCACTGTAACTTGCATGATTGTCTTCATTTTATCTGTATGCATGTGTGTTGTGAATAAGCAAAGCTTGATTACTAATTTGTTACATCTTACTGTGACATTATGACTACCAACTAGAATTCTGTGAGTTCAAAAACAATTAAGTATCATGATCATAAACAAACCTACCTCATAAACCTCACATACCTTCAAAATTCAAAATCAATTTCCCACCCAAAACCACCCCATATGGCCGAACCTTAACCCCCCTCCCTTCCCTATATAAAGCCCTCCATTCTTCTTCAATTTCACACAACACAACCCTCTCTTCCCCTTCTTGGCCGAAACACATCTCTCTCTCCCTCTCCTCCATTTCTTCTTCTTCTTCATCTATTCTTTCTTTTCTTGCTCGAAGGTGAGCAATATTCTAAGTTTGGTGTGGTAAAAGCATAGCTTTTTGTTTTCCCATTACCATTGATGGCACCTAAGACCGGAGAATCCTCTAGAAAAGGGAAAGGGAAGACAAAAGCTTCCACCTCCGAGTCATGGGAGATGGAAAGATTCATCTCCAAAGCCCATCAAGACCACTTCTATGATGTTGTGGCCAAGAAGAAGGTGATCCCCGAGGTCCCTTTCAAACTCAAGAAAAATGAGTATCCGAAGATCCGACATGAGATCCATAGAAGAGGTTGGAAAGTTCTAACAAACCCCATCCAACAAGTCGGAATCCTATTGGTTCAAGAGTTCTATACTAATGCATGGATCACTAGGAACCATGATCAAAGTAAGAACCCGAACCCAAAGAATTATCTTACCATGGTTCAGGGGAATTACTTAGATTTTAGCCCGGAAAATGTGAGGTTGGCGTTCAACTTGCCAATGATAGAAGAGAACGCACGCCCCTACACAAGGAGGGTCAACTTTGATTAAAGGTTGGACCAAGTCCTCATGGACATATGTGTGGAAGGAGCTCAATGGAAGATTGACTCAAAAGGCAAACCGGTTCAACTGAGAAGACTAGACCTTAAGCCTGTAGCTAGAGGATGGTTGGAGTTCATTCAATGCTCAATCATTCCCACTAGCAACCGATTTGAAGTTACTATAGACTGGGCCATCATGATCCATAGCATCATGATTGGAGAAGAGGTGGAGGTTCATGAGATTATACCTCAAGAACTCTACAAAGTGGCTGACAAGTCCTCCACTATGGCAAGGTTAGCCTTTCCTCACCTCATTTGCCACCTATGAAATTCGGTTGGAATTGACATAGAAGGAGACATCCTCATTGATGAGGAAAAGCCCATCACTAAGAAAAGGATGGAGCAAGCAAGAGAGCCTATTCATGGATATCAAGAGACGCATGAAGAAGCTCATCACCAAGAAATCCCTGAGATGCCTCAAGGGATGCACTTTCCTCCACAGAACTTTTGGGAGCAAATCAACAACTCCTTAGGAGAATTAAGTTCCAACATGGGACAATTAAGGGTGGAATATCAAGAGCACTCCATCATCCTTCATGAAATTAGAGAAGATCAAAGAGCAATGAGGGAGGAGCAACAAAGACAAGGAAGAGACATAGAAGAGCTCAAGGACATCATTGGTTCCTCAAGAAGAAAACGCCACCATCACTAAGGTGGACTCATTCCTTGTTCTTAAATTTTATGTTTTTCGTTTTCTTATGTTAAGTGCTTATCTATGTTTGTGTCTTCATTACATGATCATTAGTATTTAAGTGTCTATGCCTTAAAGTAATGAATATGAATCCATCACCTCTCTTAAATGAAAAAAATGTTTTTAATTCAAAAGAACAAGAAGTACATAAGTTTCGAATTTATCCTTAAACTTAGTTTAATTATATTGATGTGGTGACAATACTTTTTGTTTTATGAATGAATGCTTGAATAGTGCATATGTCTTTTGAAGTTGTTGTTTAAGAATGTTAAATATGTTGGCTCTTGAAAGAATATGACAGGGAGACATGTTATTTGATAATCTGAAAAAATAATAAAAATGATTCTTGAAGCAAGAAAAAGCAGTGAATACAAAGCTTGCAGAAAAAAAAATAGAAAAAAAAAAAGAAAAAGCAAGCAGAAAAAGCCAAAAGCTCTTAAAACCAAAAGGCAAGAGCAAAAAGCCAATAACCCTTAAAACCAAAAGGCAAGGGTAAATAAAAAGGATCCCAAGGCTTTGAGCATCAGTGGATAGGAGGGCCTAAAGGAATAAAATCCTGGCCTAAGCGGCTAAACCAAGCTGTCCCTAACCATGTGCTTGTGGCGTGAAGGTATCAAGCGAAAACTTGAGACTGAGCGGTTAAAGTCAAGGTCCAAAGCAAAAAAAGAGTGTGCTTAAGAACCCTGGACACCTCTAATTGGGGACTTTAGCAAAGCTGAGTCACAATCTGAAAAGGTTCACCCAGTTATGTGTCTGTGGCATTTATGTATCCGGTGGTAATACTGGAAAACAAAGTGCTTAGGGCCACGGCCAAGACTCATAAAGTAGCTGTGTTCAAGAATCAACGTACTGAACTAGGAGAATCAATAACACTATATGAACTCTGAGTTCCTATAGATGCCAATCATTCTGAACCTCAATGGATAAGGTAAGATGCCAAAACTATTCAAGAGGCAAAAAGCTACAAGTCCCGCTCATCTGATTGGAGCTAAGTTTCATTGATAGTTTGGAATTTATAGTATATTCTCTTCTTTTTATCCTATTTGATTTTCAGTTTCTTGGGGACAAGCAACCATTTAAGTTTGGTGTTGTGATGAGCGGATAATTTATACGCTTTTTGGCATTGTTTTTAGTATGTTTTTAGTAGGATCTAGTTACTTTTAGGGATGTTTTTATTAGTTTTTATGTTAAATTCACATTTCTGGACTTTACTATGAGTTTGTTTGTTTTTCTGTGATTTCAGGTATTTCCTGGTTGAAATTGAGGGACTTGAGCAAAAATCAGATTCAGAGGTTGAAGAAGGATTGCTGATGCTGTTGGGTTCTGACCTCCCTACACTCAAAGTGGATTTTCTAGAGCTACAGAACTCAAAATGGTGCGCTTCCAATTGCGTTGGAAAGTAGACATCAGGGGCTTTCCAGAAATATATAATAGTCTATACTTTGGTCGAGTTTAGATGACGCAAAAGGCCGTTGAACGCCAGTTCTACGCTGCAGTCTGGAGTTAAACGCCAGAAAAACGTCACAAACCAGAGTTGAATGCCAGAAACACGTTACAAACTGGCATTCAACTCCAAGAATGACCTCTCCACGTGTAAACTTCAAGCTCAGCCCAAGAACACACCAAGTGGGCCCCGGAAGTGGATTTATGCATCAATTACTTACTTCTGTAAACCCTAGTAACTAGTTTAGTATAAATAGGACTTTTTACAATTGTATCTTCGGATCATCTTTTGATCAGTTTTATGCGATCTTAGACTTTCATGGGGGCTGGCCATTCAACCATGCCTGGACCATTATCACTTATGTATTTTCAAACGGTAGAGTTTCTGCACTCCATAGATTAAGGTGTGGAGCTCTGCTGTTTCTCATGATTTAATGCAAAGTACTACTGTTTTTCTATTCAATTCAACTTATTCCGCTTCTAAGATATCCATTCGTTCCCAGGAACATGATGAATGTGATGATTATGTGACGCTCATCATCATTCTCACTCATGAACACGTGCCTGACAAACACTTCCGTTCTACATGCAAACAAGCTAGAATGAATATCTCTTAGATATCTAATACAGGAGACCGAGTCCGAGTTATTAATATCTTCGTGGTATAAGTTAGAACCCATGGATGGCCATTCCTGAGATCCGGAAAGTCTAAACTTTGTCTGTGGTATTCTGAGTAGGATCTGGGAAGGGATGGCTGTGACGAACTTCAAACTCGCGAGTGCTGGGCGTAGTGACAGACGCAAAAGGAGGGTGAATCCTATTACAGCATGATCGAGAACCTCCAGATGATTAGCCATGCCGTGACAGAGCATTTGGACCATTTTCACAGAGAGGATGGGATGTAGCCATTGACAACGGTGATGCCCTTACAGAAAGCTTGCCATGGAAAGGGGTAAGACTGATTGGATGAAGACAGCGGAAAGCAGAGGTTCAGAGGAATGAAAGCATCTCTATACGCTTATCTGAAAGTCTCACCAATGATTTACATAAGTATTTCTATCTTTATTTTCTGTTTATTTATTATTTATTTTCTAAAACTCCATAATCAATTATTAACCGCCTAACTGAGATTTACAAGATGACCATAGCTTGCTTCATACCAACAATCTCCGTGGGATCGACCCTTACTCACGTAAGGTTTTATTACTTGGACGACCCAGTGCACTTGCTGGTTAGTTGCGCGAAGTTGTGAAGTTATGTTTGGACCATGGTATTGTGCACCAGTTTGTTGGCGCCATTGCCAGGGAGAGAACGAACAACAAATTTTACAACCTGAGTAACAATTTCGCATATCAAGTTTTTGGCGCTGTTGCCGGGGATTGTTTGAGTTTGGACAACTGACGGTTCATCTTGTTGCTCAGATTAGGTAACTTTATTTTAATTTTAAATTTTTGTTTTTATTCCTTTAATTTTCAAAAAAAATTTCCGAAAAAAATTATTATTTTTATTTATGTTCTTCAGAATTTTTAAGAATGAATTCTAGAGTTTCATGAAGCATGTTGAAGCCTGGCTGGCTGTAAAGCCATGTCTAAATTCTTTTGGACTGAGGATTCAACTAATCACTTCAATGCATGTAATAGCATACTAAAGCTTGGCTGGCAATTGGCCATGTCTAGTGTTTTGGACCGGAGCTTTCATTGAAAGCTTGGCTGGCTAGTGAGCCATGTCTAATTCCTGGACTAAAGCTTTAGACTAAGAGGACAAGATTCCTGGAATTCATATTAAAAATTTTGAAATCCTTATTTTTTTTCAATAATTTTTGAAAAATACCAAAAAAATTTATAAAATCATAAAAATAAAAAATATTTCATATTTCTTGTTTGAGTATTGAGTCAATTTTAAGTTTGGTGTCAATTGCATGTTTTAAATTTTGCATAAAAAAATTTTTGAAAAATTCATTCATTCATAGTGTTTTTCATGATCTTCAAGTTGTTCTTGGTAAGTCTTCTTGTTTGATCTTTAAAAGTTTCTTGTTTTTCATATGCATTTTTCGTTTGTTAGAGTCCAAACATTAAAGATTTCTAAGTTTGGTGTCTTGCATGTTTTCTTTGCATAGAAAATTTTTCAAAAATATGTTCTTGATGTTCATCATAATTTTCAAAGTGTTCTTGGTGTTCATCTTGACATTCATAGTGTTCTAGTATGCATCACATGTTTAGATCCAAAATTTTCATGCACTGCATCATTTTCATGTTTTTCTCTTTCATCATTAAAAATTCAAAAATAAAAAAAAAATATATCTTTTCCTTTTTCACTCATAAATTTTGAAAATTTGGATTGACTTTTTCAAAAAATTTTTAAAATCTAGTTGTTTCTTATGAGTCAAATCAAATTTTCAATTTGAAAATCTTATCTTTTTCAAAATCTTTTTCAAAAATCAAATCTTTTTCATTTTTCTTATTTATTTTCGAAAATTTTAAAAATATTTTTCAAAAATCTTTTCTTAATTTTATCTTGTAATTTTCGAAAATATTATCAACAATTAATGTTTTGATTCAAAAATTTCAAGTGTGTTACTTACTTGTTAAGAAAGATTCAAACTTTAAGTTCTAGAATCATATCTTGTGATTATTTGTGAGTCAAGTCATTAATTTTGATTTTGAAATTAAAATCTTTGTCAAAACTAATTTTAATCATATCTTTTTAAATCATATCTATTTCAAAAATTTGATTTTAAAATATTTTCTCTAACTTCTTATCTTCTTATCTTTTAAAAAAAAAATTGATTTTCAAAATTTGTTTCAACTAACTAATTAACTTTTTGTTTGTTTCTTATCTCTTTCAAAACTACCTAACTAACTATCCCTCTCTAATTTTCGAAAATGCCTCCCTCTTTTTCAAAAATTATTTTTAATTAATTAACTATTTCAATTTTTAATTTTAATCTTAATTTTATCTTAATTTTCGAAAATCATTAACTCTTTTTCAAAATTTATTTTTCGAATTCCCTCTCTCCCATCTCTTTCTATTTATTTATTACTTACTAACGCTTCTCCTCATCTTATATCTCTGCTCCCCTCACCCTTGTGTTTGGATTTTCCTCCATTCTCTTTCTTTACATTACATTCTTTTCTTCTTCTACTCACACAAAGGAATCTCTATACTGTGACATAGAGGATTCCATATTTTCTTTGTTATTCCCTTCTTTGTCATATGAGCAGGAGCACGGACAAGAACATTCTTATTGAAGCAGAGCCTGAACCTGAAAGGACTCTGAAAAGGAAACTAAGAGAAGCTAAAATACAACAATCCAGAGACAACCTTACAGGAATTTTCGAACAGGAAGAGGAGATGGCAGCCGAAAATAATAATAATGCAAGGAGGATATCGGTGACTTTACTGCACCTAATTCCAATTTACATGGAAGAAGCATCTCCATCCCTGCCATTGGAGCAAACAATTTTGAGCTAAAACCTCAATTAGTTTCTCTGATGCAGCAAAGCTGCAAGTTTAATGGACTTCCATCTGAAGATCCTTTTTAGTTCTTAACTGAATTTTTGCAGATCTGTGATACTGTTAAGACTAATGGAGTAGATCCTGAAGTCTACAGGCTCATGTTTTTCCCTTTTGCTGTGAGAGACAGAGCTAGAATATGGTTGGACTCTCAACCTAAGGATAGCCTGAACTCTTAGGATAAGCTGGTCAAGGCTTTCTTAGCCAAGTTCTTTCCTCCTCAAAAGCTTAGTAAGCTTAGAGTGGATGTCCGAACCTTCAGACAGAAGGAAGGTAAATCCCTCTATGAAGCTTGGGAGAGATACAAGGAACTGACCAAAAAGTGTCCTTCTGACATGCTTTCAAAATGGACCATCCTGGATATATTCTATGATGGTCTGTCTGAATTAGCTAAGATGTCATTGGATACTTCTGCAGGTGGATCCATTCACCTAAAGAAAACGCCTGCAGAAGCTCAAGAACTCATTGACATGGTTGCTAATAACCAGTTTATGTACACTTCTGAGAGGAATCCTGTGAGTAATGGGATGCCTCAGAAGAAGGGAGTTCTTGAAATTGATACTCTGAATGCCATATTGGCTCAGAATAAAATATTGACTCAGCAAGTCAATATGATTTCTCAGAGTCTGAACAGAATACAAGCTGATTTCATAATCCTAGATACTAGGAAGGATGAGGATGAATCCATCATACTTGGAAGACCCTTCCTAGCCACAGCAAAAGCTGTGATTGATGTTAACAGAGGTGAACTAGTCCTTCAATTGAATGAGGACTCCCTTCAGTCTAAAACTCAAGGACATCCTTCTGTAAACATGAAAAAGAGGCACAGTAAGCTTCTCTCAAAACAGAGTCAACCAGAGCCCCCACAGTCAAACTCTAAGTTTGGTGTTGGGAGGCCACAACCAAACTCTAAGTTTGGTGTTGAACTCCCATATCCAAACTCTAAGTTTGGTGTTGGGGAGTCTCAACAATGCTCTGAACATCTGTGAGGCTCCATGAGAGCCCACTGTCAAGCTATTGACATTAAAGAAGCGCTTGTTGGGAGGCAACCCAAATTTTATTTATCTAATTTTATTTTTATTGTTATTTCATGTTTTATTAGGTTCATGATCATGTGGAGTCACAAAATAAATAGAAAAATCAAAAACAGAATCAAAAACAGCAGAAAAAAATCACACCCTGGAGGAAGGGCTTACTGGCGTTTAAACGCCAGTAAGGAGCATCTGGCTGGTGTTCAACGCTAGAACAGAGCATGAATCTGGCGTTGAACGTCCAAAACAAGCAGCATCCTGGTGTTCAGATGCCAGATATGCACACTGAGGAAAGCTGGCGCTGAACGCCAGAAACAAGCATAGAACTGGCGTTCAACGCTAGAAACATGCTGCATCTGGGTGTTGAACCCCCAAAACAAGCATCAATTCGGCGTTTAAACGCTAGAATTGCATGCAAAGACATTTTACATGCCTAATTGGAGCAGGGATGCAAATCCTTGACACCTCAGGATCTGTGGACCCCACAGGATCAACTCAGCATCTGTGGACCCCACAGGATCCCCACCTACCACCACTCATTCTCTTCCCTCTTCTCATTCATCCTCTCTTCCCAATAAACACTCTTCCCCAAAACTCTTCACCAATCAACTCAATCTATATTCCCTATTACCCCTTCACCACTCACATCCATCCACTCTTTCCCATAAACCTACCTCATAAACCCTACATACCTTCAAAATTCAAAATCAATTTCCCACCCAAAACCACCCCATATGGCCGAACATTAACCCCCCCTCTCTTCCCTATATAAAGCCCTCCATTCTTCTTCAATTTCACACAACACAACCCTCTCTTCCCCTTCTTGGCCGAAACGCATCTCTCTCTCCCTCTCCTCTATTTCTTTTCTTCATCTATTCTTTCTTTTCTTGCTCGAAGGCGAGCAATATTCTAAGTTTGGTGTGGTAAAAGCATAGCTTTTTGTTTTCCCATTACCATTGATGGCACCTAAGACTGGAGAATCCTCTAGAAAAGGGAAAGGGAAGACAAAAGCTTCCACCTCCGAGTCATGGGAGATGGAAAGATTCATCTCCAAAGCCCATCAAGACCACTTCTATGATGTTGTGGCCAAGAAGAAGGTGATCCCCGAGGTCCCTTTCAAACTCAAGAAAAATGAGTATTCGGAGATCCGACATGAGATCCATAGAAGAGGTTGGGAAGTTCTAACAAACCCCATCCAACAAGTCGGAATCCTAATGGTTCAAGAGTTCTATGCTAATTCATGGATCACTAGGAACCATGATCAAAGTAAGAACCCAAACCCAAAGAATTATCTTACCATGGTTCGGGGGAATTACTTAAATTTTAGTCCAGAAAATGTGAGGTTGGCGTTCAACTTGCCAATGATGGAAGAGAACGCACGCCCCTACACAAGGAGGGTCAACTTTGATCAAAGGTTGGACTAAGTCCTCATGGACATATGTGTGGAAGGAGCTCAATGGAAGATTGACTCAAAAGTCAAACCGGTTCAACTGAGAAGACTAGGCCTTAAGCCTGTAGCTAGAGGATGGTTGGAGTTCATTCAATGCTCAATCATTCCCACTAGCAACCGGTCTGAAGTTACTATAGACCGGGCCATCATGATCCATAGCATCATGATTGGAGAAGAGGTGGAGGTTCATGAGATTATATCTCAAGAACTCTACAAGGTGGCTGACAAGTCCTCCACTATGGCAAGGTTAGCCTTTCCTCACCTCATTTGTCACCTATGCAATTCGGTTGGGATTGACATAGAAGGAGACATCCTCATTGATGAGGAAAAGCCTATCACTAAGAAAAGGATGGAGCAAGCAAGAGAGCCTATTCATGGATCTCAAGAGACGCATGAAGAAGCTCATCACCAAGAAATCCCTAAGATGTCTCAAGGGATGCACTTTCCTCCACAGAACTTTTGGGAGCAAATCAACAACTCCCTAGGAGAATTAAGTTCCAACATGGGACAATTAAGGGTAGAACATCAAGAGCACTCCATCATCCTTCATGAAATTAGAGAAGATCAAAGAGCAATGAGGGAGGAGCAACAAAGACAAGGAAGAGCCATAGAAGAGCTCAAGGACATCATTGGTTCCTCAAGAAGAAAACGCCACCATCACTAAGGTGGACTCATTCCTTGTTCTTAAATTTTCTGTTTTTTGTTTTCTTATGTTAAGTGCTTATCTATGTTTGTGTCTTCATTACATGATCATTAGTATTTAAGTGTCTATGCCTTAAAGTAATGAATATGAATCCATCACCTCTCTTAAATGAAAAAAATGTTTTTAATTCAAAAGAACAAGAAGTACATAAGTTTCGAATTTATCCTTGAACTTAGTTTAATTATATTAATGTGGTGACAATACTTTTTGTTTTCTGAATGAATGCTTGAACAGTGCATATGTCTTTTGAAGTTTTTGTTTAAGAATGTTAAATATGTTGGCTCTTGAAAGAATGATGACAAGGAGACATGTTATTTGATAATCTGAAAAATCATAAAAATGATTCTTGAAGCAAGAAAAAGCAGTGAATACAAAGCTTGCAGAAAAAAATAGAAAAAAAAAAGAAAAAGCAAGCAGAAAAAGCCAAAAGCTCTTAAAACCAAAAGGCAAGAGCAAAAAGCCAATAACCCTTAAAACCAAAAGGCAAAGGTAAATAAAATGGATCCCAAGGCTTTGAGCATCAGTGGATAGGAGGGCCTAAAGGAATAAAATCCTGGCCTAAGCGGCTAAACCAAGCTATCCCTAACCATGTGCTTGTGGCGTGAAGGTGTCAAGTGAAAACTTGAGACTGAGCGGTTAAAGTCAAGGTCCAAAGCAAAAAAAGAGTGTGCTTAAGAACCCTGGACACCTCTAATTGGGGACTTTAGCAAAGGTGAGTCACAATCTGAAAAGGTTCACCCAGTTATGTGTCTGTGGCATTTATGTATCCGGTGGTAATACTAGAAAACAAAGTGCTTAGGGCCACGGCCAAGACTCATAAAGTAGCTGTGTTCAAGAATCAACATACTGAACTAGGAGAATCAATAACACTATCTGAACTCTGAGTTCCTATAGATGCCAATCATTCTGAACCTCAATGGATAAGGTGAGATGCCAAAAATATTCAAGAGGCAAAAAGCTACAAGTCCTGCTCATCTGATTGGAGCTATGTTTCATTGATAGTTTGGAATTTATAGTGTATTCTCTTCTTTTTATCCTATTTTATTTTCAATTGCTTGGGGACAAGCAACAATTTAAGTTTGGTGTTGTGATGAGCGGATAATTTATACGCTTTTTGGTATTATTTTTAGTATATTTTTAGTAGGATCTAGTTACTTTTAGGGATGTTTTTATTAGTTTTTATGTTAAATTCACATTTCTGGACTTCACTATGAGTTTGTGTGTTTTTCTGTGATTTCAGGTATTTCCTGGCTGAAATTGAGGGACTTGAGCAAAAATCAGATTCAGAGGTTGAAGAAGGACTACTGATGCTGTTGGATTCTGACCTCCCTGCATTCAAAGTGGATTTTCTGGAGCTACAGAACTCAAAATGGCGCGCTTCTAATTGCGTTTAAAAGTAGACATCCAGGGCTTTCCAGCAATATATAATAGTCTATACTTTGGTCGAGTTTAGACGACGCAAAAGGCTGTTGAACGCCAGTTCTACGATGTAGTCTGGAGTTAAACGCCAAAAACACGTCACAAACCAGAGTTGAACGCCAGAAACACGTTACAAACTGGCATTCAACTCCAAGAATGACCTCTCCACGTGTAAACTTCAAGCTCAGCCCAAGCACACACCAAGTGGGCCCCGGAAGTGGATTTATGCATCAATTACTTACTTCTGTAAACCCTAGTAACTAGTTTAGCATAAATAGGACTTTTTACTATTGTATCTTCGGATCATCTTTTGATCAGTTTTATGTGATCTTAGACTTTCATGGGGGCTGGCCATTCAGCCATGCCTGGACTATTATCACTTATGTATTTTCAAACGGTAGAGTTTCTGCACTCCATAGATTAAGGTGTGGAGCTCTGCTGTTCCTCATGATTTAATGCAAAGTACTACTATTTTTCTATTCAATTCAACTTATTCCGCTTCTAAGATATCCATTTGTTCCCAAGAACATGATAAATGTGATGATTATGTGACGCTCATCGTCATTCTTACTCATGAACGCGTGCCTGACAAACACTTCCGTTCTACATGCAAACAAGCTAGAATGAATATCTCTTAGATATCTAATACAAGGGACCGAGTCCGAGTTATTAGTATCTTCGTGGTATAAGTTAGAACCCATGGATGGCCATTCCTGAGACCTGGAAAGTCTAAACCTTGTCTGTGGTATTCCGAGTAAGATCTGGGAAGGGATGGCTGTGACGAATTTCAAACTCGCAAGTGCTGGGCGTAGTGACAGACGCAAAAGGAGGGTGAATCCTATTCCAGCATGATCGAGAACCTCCAGATGATTAGCCATGCCGTGACAGAGCATTTGGACCATTTTCACAGAGAGGATGGGATGTAGCCATTGACAACGGTGATGCCCTTACAGAAAGCTTGCCATGGAAAGGGGTAAGATTGATTGGATGAAGATAGGGGGAAAGCAGAGGTTCAGAGGAACGAAAGCATCTCTATACGCTTATCTGAAAGTCTCACCAATGATTTACATAAGTATTTCTATCTTTATTTTCTGTTTATTTATTATTTATTTTCGAAAACTCCATAATCAATTATTATCCGCCTAACTGAGATTTACAAGATGACCATAGCTTGCTTCATACCAACAATCTCCGTGGGATCGACCCTTACTCACGTAAGGGTTTATTACTTGGACGACCCAGTGCACTTGCTGGTTAGTTGTGCGAAGTTGTGAAGTTATGTTTGGACCATGGTATTGTGCACCAGTTTGTTGGCGCCATTGCCAGGGAGAGAACGAACAACAAATTTTACAACCTGAGTAACAATTTCGCATATCACTCTCCTAGAAGGGAATTTTGGCTCAATTAATCTGATTCCAAGCCCATTGAAACTCTAAAGTAAGCAGAGCACGTTGACATCACTCTAAGGCACAAGAAACAATTAGAATAGGATTTCATTTGAGTTGTAATTTGTTTTCAATAACAATTTCATTTGTAATTTAGGCAAGTCTATATAAAGGCATGAGTTTCATTTCATTAAGGACGGTTAGTTAGGAAGTTCTGGCGCTGGAGTAAGAGTAGTAGTAGTAGTAGGAGTAAAATAGAAAGCTCTTTTACCTTTCTGCATTTTTACATTTCAGTATTGAATTTAATTCAGCTTTATGCAATTTCCATTTCTTACACTTCTCTGCTCCAATTTCTCTTCTGCAATTTTATCTTTGAGTTTACTTGAGCTTAGTTTAATTTCTATACAATTTAAATTCCATGCATCCTTGCCTCTCTGCCAGTTTACTTTCCATACAATTTACATTTTCCGCGTCTTTGCCTCTCTGCCAATTTACTTTCTGCAAATTTAGTTTTTCTGCACTTGTTCTTTGAACTATGATCCATTGAACCCCAACTCATTAGGGGGAGGAGCTCTGTTTTGATTCATATGAATTAACTGAAATTCTTCTTTCTCTCAATTCGTCTGATAGCTAAGAAATAACTTCTGTTTTGATTGAGATCCATTCACTCCGGAAGGAGGTTTGAATCTGTTGAATTTCCATGTGAGCTTCAAAAGGGGAATCATGGAAATTAGAACTGAAGCTCTATTTCTGACAAATCTTTTGATCAACACCATTCGGGAGGAATTGAGATCTTGAGAATTTGTGTGGCTTATGGATGAGAGAACCTGCTTAACCTCTTCTCATGACAATTAGATCAAGGAATTGGCAACATTGATTATGATTAAAGAGATTGGATTGCCAAGGAATTGGGATCCAATCAATTTCAATCTGCCATAGATCTATTCATATTATTGAGAAGGAAGTTGAGACCCATTTGATTCATTGTGGATTATGATATCTCCACCCCCTGATGAGTCTTTCTTTCTGTTTTACTTTCCTTGCCATTTAAGTTTCTGCTGATTTACATTTTGTACTTTAAAATCACTGGAATTTGTATTTTATTAGTTCAATTTCACTATATTCACCACTGTTAGCTTGACTAGACTAATCACCACACTAAAGTTGCTTGATCCTTCAATCCTTGTGGGATCGACCTCACTCACGTCAGTTTTTACTACTTGATGCGACCCGATATACTTGCCGGTGAGTTTCTGCAGAAATTAATTTTCCCTCATCAGCCGACTCAAGTGGTCTGCCAGTAAATTTTGGGAGCCACTCCTATCTTTGATCTCTAGATCAAATTCTTGCAGCAGCAATATCCAACGGATTAACCTTGATTTGGACTCTTTTTTAGCTAACAAATATTTTAGAGCTGTATGGTCTGAGTATACTACCACCTTAGTACCAAGTAAGTAGGCTCGGAATTTATCCAAAGAAAAAACAATAGCTAAAAGCTCTTTTTCAGTGGTAGTATAATTAGATTGAGCATCATCTAAAGTCTTAGAAGCATAAGCTATTATATAAGGGTCCTTACCTTCGCGCTGAGCCAGTCCCGCTCCTACCGCATAGTTGGAAGCATCACACATTATCTCAAATGGTTGGCTCCAGTCGGGCCCCGTCACAATAGGAGCTTGGGTCAAGGCGATCTTCAACTTATCAAACGCTTCCATGCAGTCTTCACTCAGCTCAAACTCAACGTCCTTCTGCAGTAGTTGGGATGAAGGCAATGCAACCTTACTGAAGTCCTTAATAAATCACCGGTAAAGACCTGCATGGCCAAGAAATGAACGGACTTTCCTCACAGAGGAGGGGTAAGGTAAACCAGAAATAACATTTACCTTTGCTAGATCAACTGAAATACCAGTATTAGAAATAACATGTCCTAGAACAATACCTTGTTTTACCATAAAATGACATTTTTCAAAATTCAGTACAAGGTTTGAACTAACACACCGTTCTAACACTCTAGCTAAACTATCCAAGTAAAGGTCAAGAGAATCACCATACACACTAAAGTCAAACATAAAAACTTCCATATAGTTCTCAAAAAGATATGGGAAAATGCTCATCATGCATCTTTGAAACATAGCCGGTGCATTACATAAGCCAAAAGGCATTCTCTTATATGCATACGTTCCAAACGAGCATGTAAAAGTAGTTTTCTCCTGATCTTCAAAAGCTATATGAATTTGAAAATAGCCAATGTAATCATCTAGAAAACAGTAGTGTGATTTACCTGACAGGCGATCAAGCATTTGAACGATGAAAGGCAGTGGGTAGTGATCCTTGCGAGTGGCCTGGTTGAGACACCTATAGTCAATACACGCTCTCTAGGAGTTCTACGCCCTTGTAGTCATGAGTTTCCCATGCTCATTCTTCACTGTTGTGACGCAAGACTTCTTCGGAACCACCAGTACTGGGCTAACCCATTCACTATCCGAGATTGGATAGATGATGTCGGCTTTAAGCAGTCTAGTCACTTCCTTCTTGACAACTTCTAAAATGGTGGGGTTCAACTGCCTTTGAGGTTGATGGATAGGCCTTGATCCCTGTTTTAAAAATATACGGTGCTCACATACTTGAGGGCTGATGCCTACTATATCCACCAAGCTCCACCCAATAGTTTTCTTGTGTCTTCTCAGCATACTAAGCAACTGCTCCTCTTGTTGGGAAGTGAGTTCCCTTGCAATAATAATTGGGAGCTTCTGATTATCCTCAAGATAGGCATACTTGAGGTGGGGTGGAAGGGGCTTCAACTTCATTTTCTGCTCATGGCTTGGCACTTGATCATCTAGAGCCATTGGTAGTGGCAAGGTATCTTCAGTAAGCTCAGAGGGTTTCCCCATACTTGCACCTTGCTCCATGTACATCTCTTCTACTTCTTCTTGATGTACTTCGGCCACGGTCTCATCAATAATATCACACTGGAAGATGAAGTGATCTTCTGGTGGGTGCTTCATAGCTTCATCCAGGTTGAAGCTCACTGCTCGGCCATCTATCTCAAAGGAGTAAGTTCCTGAGAAGGCATCTAATTTGAACCTCGAAGTCTTCAGAAATGGCCTTCCAAGCAGGATGGATGATGGTCTTCCTGAGTCATTAGGGGGCATCTCCAAAATGTAGAAGTCAATAGGGATTTTTAACCCCGTAATGCTCACCAGGACGTCTTCAGCAATTCCAACCAATGAGATCATGCTTTTATCTGCAAAAACAAAACGTGCTGCCGACCTTTTTAAGGGAGAGAGCCTCAAAGCATCATATACAGATAATGGCATAATACTAACACATTTAATTAAATCACACATGCAATCAAAGAATTGTACACCCTCTATAGTACAAGTAACCATGCATGGACTGGGATCACCACATTTTTCCGGTATGGCACCCATTAAAGCAGAAATAGAGCTACCTAGAGGAATAGTTTCTAAATCATGTATTTTATCTTTATTCATATGTAAATCTTTTAGAAACTTAGCATACTTAGGTACCTGGCAAATAGCGTCAAAAAGGGGAGTAGTTACCTCAACCTTTTTAAATATCTCCACCATCTTGGGGTCTAGCTCCATTTGCTTTCTGGGTTTCCTAGCAAGGTGTGGAAAGGGAATGGGAATGGCGTCTCTCATAGCATCATCTTCCTTAAGTATTCCTTTCCTTGGTTGAGCTACTTCCTCTTCACCCACATCTTGTACCTCATCCTCTTCTTCAGCATCTTCTACCTCAACAATGTCTTCAACTTGAATGTCTTCTTTTAAGCTTGGCTCTTCGGGCCTCCTCTCTTGCAATGTGGTTCTGGACCTCAAGGTAATGGCATTAATTCCACCTTTGGGGTTAGGTAAGGGTTGAGAGGAAAGTGCACTTAAGCTTGAAGGTTGATTGTTGGGGGTAGAGGGTGGTTCCATCCGGGATATGAGAGCTTGTAAAGTGGAGGTAAAACTAGTAAGGCTAGAGGTAAGTGTATTCTGAAGGTCTTTTTGTCCTTGTATAATAGAGCAAAGCATCTCGTCATTAGAGGAGGGAGGAGGGTAAGTAATCTGAGGGGCTTGTGGTTGGTTGTTTTGAGGCGCTTGAGCTTGCCTTTGGTGAGGTGCTCGATAAGTCTGGCCTTGGTTTTGCTGTTGGTATGGAGGGTTCTGTTGATACCGGTTCTATTGATAGTTGTTGTTGTTTTTGTTCTATCTCTGATTTTCACCGTTGTCTCTGCCTCCTTGATTGTAGTTGTCCCTCCATCCTTGATTGGAATTGTCTCTCCACCCTTTGTTGGAATTATCTCTCCATCCTTGGTTGGAGTTGTCTTGCCAACCTTGATTATAGTTCCCACCTTGATTATAATTACCGCTTTGTTGATAGTACCCTTGATTCGGATGGTTGTAGTAATTTTTAGTAGCTGTCAAGGTGTTTTCTTCTTGTTGGAGTTGAGGACATTCATCAGTGTAGTGGGAATAGCAAGCACATATTCCACACACTCTCTGAGGGACCAACTAGTGACACTGTTTTTGTGGGGGAGGCTGAGGTTGATGTTGAATTAGCTGGAGCTGCTTCAGTATATTGGTCATCTCCTCTAGATTCATTGTGACAGCAGCTGTCTCACTACTAGAGGAAACCTCTACAATAGCTTTGGGATGGTTGTTCCTATGCCTTGCATTTCGGGTAGACTCAGCTAGATCGGTGATTAGTTGCCACGCTTCTGTCGCCATCTTGTACTTAGTCAAAGAGCTATTACTCGTAGCATCTAATATAGTCTTGTCTTGAGGCTTCATGCCTTGGCAGAAATAGATAATTGATGGGTTGGAAATCGGATTCCACACCAAAACTCACCGGCAAGTGTATCGGGTCACATCAAGTAGTAATTACTCACATGAGTGAGGACGATCCCACAGGGATTGATAGATTGAGCAATTTTAGTTAGGTGGTTAATTTAGTTAAGCAAACAGTTGATGATTTGAGTGAATTGTGATCAACAGAAGCTAAATTGCATGAAAATAAAAGGGAGAGGGGAAATTGACAGAAAAGTAAAGTGCAGAAGAGTAAATTGTGTAACAACCCCGATTTTCGAGTACGCGAGATCTTTTTTGAAAGTACGGATTTCTCCCAAAGATCAGTAAGGGGAAAACCTTTGATATATTATCAAGTATCTCAATCCTCATTGTCATTATGTTATCTTTAAGCTAGAACCTTTTCCGAGGCAAGCTCGATAACACAGTCACGAAGAACCTAGTTTTTAAACCGTATCGGTTAGGAGTTTTGATTCTATTTTTTGTAAATAGTCTCAGTTTAATGAACCGGACTCGATTCATGAGAGAAGAGAGATAATAGGATAATATTATCATTATATTAGTATTATAAGCTTCTTGAATGATATTATAAGGTTACCTGATCAGTTTTAGTTAAAAATAGAAAATTGGTTTAATCGGGTTCACAGTTTACTGGTGCAGCTTAGCACCAGCACTCTCTGATGACTTTAGCAATGCTAAGGCCTCACTATACATGTTTCACTCTCATAATAAATATGTTACTAATGTCATTTATGCTAGTAGCTCAGAAAATAATTTTTAGAGATATTTTTTACAAGTGTTCCGATATATATAGTTTTAGTAGTTATATACCTGGGATATTTTAATATTATTTTAACCCACCTCCAAGCCATCCAATCACAACTCACCCTACACCCCCAAAACCCCCAAGGATGGTTCATTTGCTCCATGTGGCCGAAATTTCCAAGAGAGAAAAGGATAGAAAAGTTCTTAGTTCCAAATCTTCAAAGCTTGATTTCTGCTGAACTAAAACTACAATCAAAATTCCAATCCAACCAAAATGATCCTCTCTTCTTTCTCTACATGATAATATGACTTATCAAGGCTGGAATCAAGGTGAGTTGGCTGCACCATCTCCCTTTTGATTCGGTTTCAAGGAAACATGCTTAAAAATGTATTTTCTTGATGTTCTTTCTTAGGAATCATGCTTAACTTGACTTGAGGGCCAAGAAACGTGAATTTCCAGCGAGTATAAGGTTTGAAATCACTTCCTAAAAATGTGAAAACATGCTTTTTAGGCCTTAAAATAGCTAAATTTAACTCACTTTAATTCCATTCGATGCCTTGATATGTTTGTTGAGTGATTTTAGGTTCATAAGGCAAGTATTGGATGGAAGAAGTGAGGAAAAAAGCATGCAAAGTGGGAGAACTCATGAAGAAATGAAGGAACCGTAAAGCTGTCAAGCCCGACCTCCTAGCACTCAATCGACCATAACTTAAGCTAAAGAGATCTAAATGAGGCGGTTCTAGTTGCGTTGGAAAGCTAACATCCGGAGCTTCAAAATGATATAAATTTTGCCATATGTTGCTTCGCGCTCAGGGGCGCATACGCGCCATGTACAGAACCTTCACAAAAGGAAACCAATCCAGAACACTCAAGATAGACTACATCGTGGTCGACGTGAGTTCAGCCTACAATGCCTTAATAGGTCGGACAACATTAAATCAACTCGGCGCAATAGTCTCAATCCACATCTATGCATGAAATTCCCAAGTGCAGAAGGGATAGCTACGATAAAAGCATATCAGAAGATGGCGCGCGCCGCTGTTACAACGAAAGTATAAACCTCAGAGGCAGAGGAGAAGAATTCCACATAATCGAACTTGGTGGAGTTCAGAGGCGAGAAGAACTCCGTCCACAACCTGAAGGTGAAGTAGAGAAAGTCCAGATCAGAGACATCCTGGACAAAACAACCAATATTGGCACGATTCTAGAGGAGACATAAAAGAATCACTCGTACAGTTCTTATGAGATAACATCGATCTCTTTGCATGGAAAGCTGCAGACATGCCAGGCATAGACCCCAAACTAATGTGCCACAAGTTGGCGGTCTACCCAGGATCTCGGCCAGTACAGTAGAAACAAAGAAAACTTGGGCCAGAACAATCCCAAGCTGTAGAAGAGTAGGTACAAGCCCTACTAGAGGCAGGATTCATAAGAAAAGTCAAGTACCCATTATGGCTAGCTAACGTCGTCTTGGTGAAAAAGTCAAATGGGAAGTGGCGAATGTGCACCGACTACACTGATCTCAACAAAGCCTGCCCAAAAGATCCCTATCCACTCCTAAGTATCGATACTCTGGTGGATGCCTCCTCCGGATATAAATAACTCTCGTTTATGGACGCATATTCAGGATACAATCAAATCCCAATGTATCCACCGGACCAAGAAAAAACCTCGTTCCTAACACCGAAAGCAAACTACTGCTACATCGTAATGCCCTTTGGTCTTAAAAACGCTGGAGCTACTTATCAAAGGTTAATAAATAAAGTCTTTTCAGACCATATCGGAAAAATCATGGAACTCTACTTGGATGACATGTTAATAAAGACAGAAAGTGAAGAGATGCTATTATTTGACCTGGCCCAAGTGTTTGACACAATAAGAAGGCATGGCATGCGACTCAATCCTACAAAATGCACCTTCGCAGTAGAAGCTGGCAAATTCTTGGGCTTTATGCTCACACAAAGAGGAATTGAGGTAAATCCGGATAAATGCCGGGTCATACTTGACCCCGACTTGCGTCAAAGAGGTACAACAACTCAACGGGAGGTTCGCAGCTTTGTCCAGATTTCTAGCCGGATCGGCAATAAGATCTCTTCCCTTCTACGCCACTCTAAGGAAAGGAAAAAAGTTTGAGTGGACAATCGAGTGCGAGCAAGCCTTCCAAGATTTCAAAAAATTTCTGGGACAACCACCTATCCTGACTCAGCCACGGACAGGAGAACCACTCATACTGTACCTCGAGGTAGGAATTCGGGCAGTAACCTCAGCACTAGTTCGAGAAGACGACAGTGGGCAACAACCCATTTACTTCATCAGTAAAGCATTACAAGGATCCGAGCTGAACTACCAAAAAATAGAAAAATTTTCCTACGCTCTCATACTAACATCTCGACGACTTCGTCCATACTTCCAAGCTCACACCATTAGGATTCGGACCAACCAGCCCATAAAGGGGATTTTGCAGAAAACAGACTTAGCGGGTAGAATCTTGCAATGGGCCATCGAATTTTCCGAATTCGACCTTTAATACGAAACTCGGACAGCCATTAAATCACAATACCTGACCGACTTCATTGCAGAATTTACAGACACCCTGGAAACCCCCACAGAATGGAATCTCTATGTGGATGGTTCCTCAATCAAAAATGGAAGCGGAGCGGGTGTGATAATTGAAAGCAACCAAGGGACTCAAATTGAACTCTCCCTCAAATTCGGGTTCCCTGCCTCAAACAATCAAGCAAAATTTGAGGCACTACTAGCTGGTTTGAAGCTGGCTATGGAGGTTTGAGCTCAAAAGCTTACCATCTTCAGCGACTCACAAGTAGTCACTTCACAAATAGCAAGGAGCTACCAAGCCAAAGACCCCACATGTAAATGAGCTGAAGCTTAAAGTGCAAGAAAGCAAAAGAGCTGAATCTTAAAGTGCAAGTAATGTAAATGACTAAAGCTTAGATTGCAAGAAATATAAATTGCTGAAGCTTAGACTGCAAGAAATGTAAATTGCTTGAATAGTAAAGGGATGTGGGAGCTGAGATTCAGAATTCAACAAGAGAATGTAAAGAGAAATTAACCAGAGAAGTAGAAGATGAAATAAGTTGCAGAGAATCTAAACCGAAAGGTAAAATTTGCTTGAAAAGCAAAACAAAAAGTAAACTTAGCTCAATTGTGAACTCTAAAAGAGAAATTGAAGATCTCAGGGGATCAATGAGACTAGAAAGTACATCTAGATCTCAATTCCTTCCTTGATCAAACAGAAAATAATTTGCAGAGGAAAGGAAGATGAAAACAATAAATGAACTTCAGATCCAATTCTCAATTCACTGAATTATGCAGAAGAAGAATAAAGAGGGATTTCAGATCAAGAATTGAAACAGAATTCCTTCAATCTCAATCCAAAATTTAGAAACAGAAAGTAAGAAATGCAGAAGTAAAAACAAAGAGAAAGAGAACTCAGATCTCAATCCCAATTCCCAAATTCAAAAATGAGAGCTAAAGTAAAAACTAAAAAAATTGAAGGAAGGTCCCCTACAAATCAAACTAAGTCCTATTTATACACTTTCTAATTTTAATTTTCAGACTTTGGAGTGGGCTTTTCAATTTGGTGAAGAATTTGATCCAATTTGATTTTTAATTGAAATTCAACCAAGGCCACCTCCCAGGGAAGCCTCAGTGAATTAACTAAACGTAGCGCTCCCTTTGCTTTGTTATTGGGCTCGTGCCAAGCTTCAATGCATAGCGCTCAGTTAATCATTTTAACGTAGTGCCCTTACTTGTAAGCCTTGGTCTCCACTTCGAAACCTGGCTCTCCCAATTTGGCCAATTACCTTGCATACTAGTAACACTCAGTGAACTCATTAAATGTAGCGCTACTTTGGTTTGGAGAGAGGCTCCCACTTCAAGCCTTGCTGGTTGCATTTTGTGCCCATTCCCTTGTAGCGCTTCTTCTTTGCTAGCACAAGGTCCCCATTTCGAACCATAGCTGTCCCATTTGAGTGCTTCCTTGCTTGGTGTAGCACTTCTTTATTCCTCCATGTGCTTGGTTCGAACCTTGGCTGCTCCGTTGCTTGGTGTAGCACCTTGAATTTCTTCGTGGGGTGCCACAAAAAAGGTAACAAAGCTAACGAAGCACTATTGCTTTCTTTGGTTCCTTGTGGCGCTCAGGTGGAACACATAACTTAGCCCCATTTGGCCTTGTGCCTTGGTGCTGGGCGCTCCTTTAACTAGCGCTTAATTAGAGAGCACAGCGCTCAATTAGTGAGCGCTGGTCCTTGCCCCATTTGATGCGTGACGCTTTTGTGCCTTGGGTCATGCTTTTCAAAGCGTGGCCTAAGGTCCAAAGCATGCTCTAAGGTTCCTTTTTCCTTTTTTTCATCATTTCTTCACCTACAAGTAATCAAAACAAACAATCAAAGCATCACGAAATTCACAAAATTTCTAAATCATTCAAAAACCAACTAATTATAGCTTAAACCATGTGATTTTGTGCCAAATAAATGATGGTTGATTGAATTGACATAACTATGCAAATCCACTCCAAATCACTTACTTATAATGCAAGAAATTGCATAAAACCTAATGAAGCAAATGATAAATGCTTGAAAAGCTAGCATAAGATGACTTGTCATCACTAATCAACACCAACTGGTCAATCTTTTGATGCAGACATTGATAAACCCCAATTTTGTGGTTTATCTTGTGCTTATTTTAGGAGATTTTATCACCTTTTCCCATATTTTTTAATGAAATAGCATGGTTTTGTAATTCTCCCTTGATTTATGCTTAAGTGTAAAAACATGCTTTTTAAGCCCTAAAATAGGTGATTTTAATTCACTTTAATACCATTCGATGCCTTGATGTGTTTGTTGAGTGATTTCAGGTTCATAAGGCAAGTATTGGATTGAAGAAATGAAGAAAAAGCATGCAAAGTGGGAGAACTTATGAAGAAATGAAGGAACCGTAAAGTTGTCAAGCCTGACCTCTTCGCACTCAATCGACCATAACTTGAGCTACAGAGGTCCAAATGAGACGGTTCTAGTTGCGTTGGAAAGCAAATGTCCGGGGCTTCAAAATGATATAAAATTTGCCATATATTACTTCGCGTTCAGCGGAGCGCACGCACCATGTACGCGTGCGCGCCGATGCTGTCCGTGGCACATTAAAGTGAAATCACCCACAGCGATTTCTGAAGCACTTTGGGCCCAACCCAACTCATTTCTGAAGCTATTTCATGCAGAATTCAAGCTTGGGTAAAGGGGGAGCAATTGTTTGAAGTTTTTGCATCATGTAGTTTAGTTTCTAGAGAGAGAAGCTCCATATTCTCTCAGAATTAGGATTATAATTTCTTATATCTAGGTTTAATTCATGCTTTGATTTACTTTTCCTTTACAATTTCTTGTTCCTCTACTCTTTCTCTCTCTAATTTTGTATTTCATTCTTGTAATTGCCTACTTTGTTGTTGATGCACTCTTTCTTCTTCTATTTTTTTTCAATGCAATTTATTATTCATGTTCTTTTATTATTGGTTTGCTTTATTGTTGTTTAATTCCTTGCAATTGAGTAGTGTAGATTTACCTTTCTTGCAATTTACTATGTTTTCCTTTTATGCCTTCCAAGTGTTTGACAAAATGCTTGGTTGGATGTTAGAGTAGAATTTTATGCTCTTGGCTTGGGAAGGTAACTTGGGAACTCTTGAGTCACTAATGTCCAAGTGATTGATGATTGGGAGCCATTAATGCTAGATCTCACCAATTGATTAGGTGTAGAACTAGGACTTATGGACTTGGATTGATATAGCTCACTTGACTTTTCTCTACTATTAGTTAGGGGTTAACTTAGTTGAATTGATCCTTGCCAATTCTCATGTTGTGGTTAGTGATTAGGATAGAGATCCTTGACCACCTAACCTTGCCAAGACCTTTTTGTTAGTTTATTTCCTTTGCCATTTATATTTCTTGTCCATCATATCAAAAACCCCAAAACAAACTCCATAACCAATAACAAGGCACTTTATTGCAATTCCTAGGGAGAACGACCCGAGGTTTAAATACTTCAGTTTATAAAATTTAGGGGTTTGTACTTGTGACAAACAGATTTTTGTATGAAAGGACTATTGTTTGGTTTAGAAACTATACTTTACAATGAGAATTCATTAGTGGAATTCTAGACCATACAAAAGTTTTGTTCATCAAAATGGCGCCGTTGCCGGGGAGTTGCAATGGTGTTATGTTATTGGTTATTGTATATATGTGAATGTTGTGAATAGCTTGATTTTTGGATCGCTTGTTAGTTTTTGTTAGTTTTAAGACTTTGTTTCATTATTTCTTGTAGCTTTTGTTTCTTATTTTCACCTTTCACTATGAATTCTCACTTTGGCTATGAGTGTGATTACAACTATGTTGTAGGAAATGGGAACTTCAATGAAGATGTGCATCAAGGATGGGATAACCAAGAGTGGGAGGAGCCATATGCATATGATCAATCCTCTTGGCAACAACCTCCGCCAACGCACTATGAAGAAGAGCCATTCTATGATGCATACCAATCCAATGGTTATGGTGAATCCCCTTGTGACTTCCAAGAACCACCACCATACACCTATGAGCCATATCCTCAACATAGCCATCAACCATACTCACAAGCCACCTTTCACCAACCATCTTCATATGACCCTAACCCATACCCACTATACCAACCACCATATGAACCATATCTAGAGCCACCACCCTTCCAACACCAATACTCCCATGAACCACAAAGTCCATACACACCACCTCAAGAGTTTCACCAATATGAACCACTTTCTAATTGCAACAACCTTCCCTCAAACAATGAACCCTCTCTTTCACCACAACCCTCCGATGAAGCCTTCATGCTAGAATTAAGGGATTTTGAATCTCATATCTTAAGGCAACACGAGGAGGATGAAAAAAAGTTTAAGGAGTTAAAAGCCAAGATGGCTATCATGGTAGAAGCCATTAGTAACATAGTCTCATCCCGCCTAAGCCTATGCGATCAAGGCACTTTCATTATGGAATGTGGAGAAGCAACGAAGGAGCGTAGTGAGGGAGTGAACTTGAAGCTCCAAGGTGAAGAAGCGGAGTTAAAGCAAGAAATGCAACAAGAGGAGGAGGTAGAGATTATTGAAGAAGAGGAAGAAGTGGTTGAAGACTTAGGAGATGCGGAACCTCCGTGGGAACATAGAGTTGAAGAAAACCCATCCAAGATGATTGAAATTGATGCTAGGGAGGAAAGTGCACACCTTCCAAGGCATATTCCATATGAAGCCTTGAATGAGATAGAGCAAGAATTGAGTTCCCTTGGTGATGGAGATAAAGCATCAAGTCTTAGTGGTGAATAATCCTTTGAGCATGGAGAACTTTCTCCCAAAGAAATGGAAAGCAATGTGGAGGTAAATCTCTCTTGTCCTTCCATTTGTGATTTGAGTAAGGGAAAATGTTTAGATAAAATTGTTGAACAAATGATTGAAATTAAGAGATCTTGTGGAGAGGTGGAAGTCCTTAGAAAAAGGAGGATGGGAATTGAATATGCCTTGTCAAGACCTTTGGAATCACCTTTGCCTAGGTTGCCATCTACACCTTCATTTGAGTGGATGAAACTCATTTCTATTATCTTTATTATCCCACTCGAATATGGCTTGCTTGAAATAGATGGTCAACTTAGGATGCTTTGTGGGATGAAGCGTAAAAGAAAGATGTTTCGTGGTTGGCGTTGTAAGTCTAGGCTCATTGTGGTTGAAGCTTCAAGGAGTAAAGGTTGGACTAGTGCTCAATTGGATGGGTCTAGGAGGATAGTTTGGTGCTTCCATGAGGATTCATCTCTCTTGCCACCCGGAGGAAACCACCATGATCAACTCAAGGACGGGTGTGAAAACAAAGTGTGGGATCCCGGATCGCACAAGGAAGATCAACTTTGGGAGCCTATGGTTTGTGAAGAACTCCATCAGAGCTTGGAGTTATTAACTTTGAATGATGAAGCACAATGGAAGTCCGAGCATTGGTGGATGTTCAAGGATGGATTCAAGCACAAGCCACCTTGATGAAGAGCTCCGCATAAGTCCAACTTAAGGACAATAAACAAAAGTGCTAGGTGGGAGACAACCCACCATGGTAACATCTTTCCCTTTTCCTCTTTGTAAATATTGGTAATTTAGATTTAATTTCATGTTTTGTTTGATTAGTTGAGTTTAATTGGGAGTCTAGTAGGTCAAATAAGGTTTTGTGATCTTTCGGTAGTTGTTTGGAGGTTGGGAATGCTTGGTTTGGTGAAAAACATAGAAAATATTTTTTGAAAAACAGAGCACCAACCCGCACGTCCAACCCGCGCGTGCGCGCACCTGGCGCGTACGCGCACCTCAAGCATTTTTGACCATCCACGCGGACGCGCCATGTACGCGTACGCGTGGATTGAGTTTTTCTACCCCTCCATACATTCACCCGAGAGTTGTGCCTGAAGTGTGCCAACTTTCTGCCCAAAGGCAGGCGCACGCGTACCTTGCGCTTACGCGCATATGACGCGCACGCGTGGATTGTCCTGTTTCACTCACCTTCTTTTCTTCTCCTCTTTCCATTTCTTTCCTTCTTCTCTTCTCTTTCCACCCTTTAATCATCATCCAACACTACCAAGCATCATTTAACACCATTTCTTTTAGTTAGTTAGTTAGTTTAATTTTTGTTTTCCATTATAAGTGTTGGATTACTAATCTTGTTTACTTTTTACTGCTGCTTATTACTAATAGGATGATAGTTTAACATCATTGTTGTTATTGTCATTGTTGGATTCCTTTATTGAGGTTGCAATTTATTACTTGGTTTTGAATTTTCATGTTGAACATTTGTGAGCACCAAGTACATGTTACATTGCCTTCATGCTTCTTAACTCTTTTGAATTGCATGTTTTGGCCACCATGCATTCATCATCTATTGTTAGGCAATTGTATATTATCATTGCATTTTTTTAGGTGATGCTTATTTATGGTTTACCCTTATTCACATCACTTATTTCATGCATTGAGATTGTAGAATTGTGAAATTGGATCAAAGCTTACCTAGTGACATATTTTTGAGCTTTATAGCTTTGTAAAGCTTTGTGGGCCATGCTTGCTATGTGATTAATTTCCACTTTTATATCCTTTTTCCTAAGTTCCATAGCATCCATGTGTTTCACCTCTATGTCACTTAGGTGTTGCAACAACTTCAATATGTGTCATTGTTTGATGCGTGAGCTCTTTAGACTATTTTGTTCACTAAGTCTACCTACACATCAATCAATGTCCATGCATTATCCAATTTCACAATTGCTTGATTTTTGCTTGAATGCTTTTATGCTTCTTCACTACTTGTTTGGTTGCCTTAACATACAAGTCTTTTAAAGTATCTCAAGCACACTAGAATGAGTGAAGTGCATGTTTTCTTTTGTTTAAATGTGACACAGCTTTTTATACTAGTATGTGTGTGTGTGTTCTAAACCGCGCGCAATTTTAGAACCCACACACCTATTTTTCATCAATGTCACACCAATTTACCCACTCAATTCTAATGATTTACTTCATTCCAACAATACCTGCTTCCTTCCTTTTGTATTTTCTCATCTTACGGTGTTTATTTTATTTTTCATGATCGATGCACCATAAGAAAAAATGGAAGCGGAAAGAAGAACACGCAGCACCGATTGACCTACCAGCTAAAGGTAGCAACTCGGAAAGTCGCCGTACCCCCTTGCTCATCTTTGAGTGCACCGAGGACGGTGCAAACTTTTAAGTGTGGGGAGGTCGTCCGACCGAATCGGCACTTTTGGGTGACAAGTTTCTAATCCCAACACTTTTGTATTTCATTTTAGGATTTTTGGTTGCATTTCATATGTATATATTAAGCTTAGTCAAAATCATGATATTTTCCAAGGATTTTACCTATACGGCACCCCACCCCAATTGATTGAAAACAAATTTTTTTTGTGTGAACTTGCTTGAATTATATACTTTGTGGATCATGTCTTGAGCTAAGAACACAAGCATGTAAGTTTTGAGCCTTAATTGTGTGGTTACATCATATAACCACTTATTTTCATTCTTGTGTGCATTATTCTCTTCCTATGATTGTAATCCTTGATTTGTTTGATTCTTTATGTCCATTATTTTGTGTATACATACATTTATATGATTGAGGCCATTGTTCAAATAGCTCACTTACCATATAGCCTACCTTTTATCTTCCATTGTTAGCCAACCTTGAGCCTATGCTTAACCCATTTGTTCTTAATTGTAGTGCATTACAAGCCTAGGTGACAAACAATAAATGTCCTTAATTCGGATATTTGATTAGCTTAGGCTAGTGAGAGTGTTTATCATTTGATTTTGTGAGAGTTGGGAACATTGGGTAGAGATAAAAGTGTGTTTTTGTAATTGTGTTGAGAATCTTGGGAATTGGGTACATACTCATGTATTAATCATGTGTAAACCATATGCATTGATGCTCTTGTATATATTTTAGTTTGAAAAGAAAAAAATAGAAAAAAATGAGAAAAAAATATACATATATAAACAATATATATATATATAGAAAAAAAAAGAAAGAAAGGAAAGAAATAAGAAGGGGACAAAAATGCCCCAAAGTTCAAAGTTCAATAAAAATCAATGCATATGTGTGGTGATCAAAAAGAGAATACATCAGTGTGTGTGAAAAGTGAAGAATAGGTAGTTAGGTTTGTTTAGAATTGTATAGGTTGTCATAGGTTAGGTGGAAAGTTTAAGTTAATCAAAGATTCGAATTTCAAGCTCACTTGACCATATGCATCCTACCTTGACCCTAACCACATTAAAACCTATGGGAAGTCCTCATGATATTTGTATGCATGCATGAAATAATTGTTGATTGTTAGATGAAAAATAAATCTTGGAAAGCATGATTAGGAGAGAATTGAGTGAATCAACCCCATACACTTGAGTACATAGAGCGGATACACATCCGGCGAGGGTTCGATCGCTCAATTACATGTTTCCACCCATGATCATCTTTTCTTGCAAGTTTGTAAAATCTTTCAATGATTCAATTCAATTGTGCATTTGATTTGACTACTATGGCATTAGCCCTTGTACTTAAATATGTTTTCTTAGAAGTTGACTTGTTTTGACCAAGTGGATGCATTCATATAGATAGATTGCATTTAGTTAGTTTGCATTGAATAAATGTTAATGTCCCTTTGCTTCTTTCTTGATTTTAGCATGAGGACATGCTTAGTTTAAGTGTGGGGAGATTTGATAAAACCCAATTTTGTGGTTTATCTTGTGCTTATTTTAGGAGATTTTATCACCTTTTCCCACATTTATTCAATGAAATAGCATGGTTTTGCAATTCTCCCTTGATTTGTGCTTCAGTGTAAAAACATGCTTTTTAGGCCCTAAAATGGGTGATTTTAATTCACTTTAATTCCATTCGATGCCTTGATGTGTTTGTTGAGTGATTTCAGGTTCATAAGGCAAGTATTGGATGGAAGGAATGAAGAAAAAGCATGCAAAGTGGGAGAACTCATGAAGAAATGAAGGAACCGTAAAGCTGTCCAGCCTGACCTCTTCGCACTTAATTGACCATAACTTGAGCTACAGAGGTCCAAATGAGACGGTTTCAGTTGCGTTGGAAAGCTAACATCTGAAGCTTCGAAATGATATAAAATTTGTCATATGTTACTTCGCTTTCAGGGGGCGCACGCGCCATGTACGCGTGCATGCCGATGCTGTCCGTGGTCCATTAAAGTGAAATCGCCTCCAGCGATTTCTGAAGCACTTTGGGCCCAACCCAACTCATTTTTGAAGCTATTTCATGCAGAATTCAAGCTTGGGCAAAGGGGGAGCAATTGATTGAAGTTTTTGCATCATGTAGTTTAGTTTCTAGAGAGAGAAGCTCCCTCTTCTCTCTAGAATTAGGATTAGAATTTCTTAGATCTAGGTTTAATTCATGCTTTGATTTACTTTTCCTTTACAATTTCTTGTTCCTCTACTCTTTGCCTCTCTAATTTTGTATCTCATTCTTGTAATTGCCTACTTTGTTGTTGATGCACTCTTTCTTCTTCTATTTTCTTTCAATGCAATTTATGATTCATGTTCTTTTATTATTGGTTTGCTTTATTGTTGTTTAATTCCTTGCAATTGAGTAGTGTAGATTTACCTTTCTTGCAATTTACTATATTTTCCTTTTATGCCTTCCAAGTGTTTGACAAAATGTTTGGTTGGATGTTAGAGTAGAATTTTGTGCTCTTGGCTTGGGAAGGTAACTTGGGAACTCTTGAGTCACTAATGTCCAAGTGATTGACGATTGGGAGCCATTAATGCTAGATCTCACCAATTGATTAGGTGTAGAACTAGGACTTATGGACTTGGATTGATATAGCTCACTTGACTTTCCTCTACTATTAGTCAGGGGTTAACTTAGTGGGATTGATCCTTGCCAGTTCTCATGTTGTGGTTAGTGATTAGGATAGAGATCCTTGACCACCTAACCTTGCCAAGACCTTTTTGTTAGTTTATTTCCTTTGCCATTTATATTTCTTGTTCATCATCTCAAAAACCCCAAAACATACTCCATAACCAATAACAAGGCACTTTATTGCGATTCCTAGGGAGAACGACCCGAGGTTTAAACACTTCGGTTTATAAAATTTAGGGGTTTGTACTTGTGACAAATAGATTTTTGTATGAAAGGACTATTGTTTGGTTTAGAAACTATACTTTACAACGAGAATTCATTAGTGGAATTCTAGACCACACAAAAGTTTTGTTCATCAGACATGAGTCTAGGATATTCCTAAAGCCTTCCCAATACTTGTAAAGAGTCTCTGATTCTCTTTGGATAATGCAGGAGATTTCTTTCCTCAGTCTATCTGTAACTTCAGCTGGAAAGAAATTGTCCAGGAATTCCCTTCTGAGCAGATCTCAATTAGTAACAACTTCTTCAGGTTAAGTGTAGAACCACTCCCTTGCCTTTCCCTCAAGTGAAAATGGGAAGGCATATAACCAAATAGTAGCCTCATCTTCATCATGATGCCTAGTAGTTGAGCAGGCCATCTAAAAATTCCTAAGGTGCTTGATAGGCTCTTGAGCAGGTAAGCCATGGAACTTAGGCAATAGATTGATCAGCGCAGTCTTCAGTTCAAAGTCTGGAGCTAAATTTGGATTACGCGCTTGGTATGGTTGCAGTGTAAAGTCCGGAGCTCCTGCTTCCTGGAGAGTAATCCTTCTGGGCTCCACCATATTACTTACACGTAAATCAACAGAATCAGTAGAAGAAGAGCTTGTTTCTTCCTCAAACGACGCTTCAGATTCACCCTCAAATAAGACTGGTGAATTGGTAGAAACCCCTTTACCACCCTCAGAGGCTAACCGACGCCGAGCTCGCCTAATACGTGAAATGGTTTTTTCGATTTCAGGATCAAACACGGCTAAGCTCGGATCCAGTAATGAATGCATAATTCAATGAAAGAAACATAGAGCTCGTGGTAATAAAATAAAACATATTAAGAAATATTAAACTAAAAATAGAATAAAAATGCAAACATGTTGATGAGCGGATAATTTATACGCTTTTTGGCATTATTTTTACATAGTTTTTAGTATGATTTAGTTAGTTTTTAGTATGTTTTTATTAGTTTTTAAATAAAATTCACATTTCTGGACTTTACTATGAGTTTGTGTATTTTTCTGTAATTTCAGGTATTTTCTGGCTAAAATTGAGGGACCTGAGAAAAAATCAGATTCAGAGGTTGAAGAAGGACTGCAGATGCTGTTGGATTCTGACCTCCCTGCACTCAAAGTGGATTTTCTGAAGCTACAGAATTCCAAATGGCACGCTCTCAATTGAGTTGGAAAGTAGACATCCAGGGCTTTACAGAAATATATAATAGTCTATACTTTGTCCGAGTTTAGACGATGTAAACTGGCGTTGAACGCCAGTTCCATGCTGCATTCTAGAGTTAAACGCCAGAAACAGGTTGCAAAGTGGAGTTAAACGCCAGAAACAGGTTACCAACTGGCGTTCAACTCCAAGAGCAGCCTCTACACGTGTAAAGCTCAATTCTCAGCCCAAGCACACACCAAGTGGGCCCCGGAAGTGGATTTCTGCATCAATTACTCATTTTGTAAACCCTAGTAAGTAGTTTAGTATAAATAGGACTTTTTACTATTGTATTTACATCTTCGGAACATCTTTAGTTTCTTCTTTTGATCACCTTTTGGGGGCTGGCCATTCTGCCATGCCTGGACCTTATCACTTATATATTTTCAACAGTAGAGTTTCTACACTCCATAGATTAAGGTGTGGAGCTCTGCTGTTCCTCATGAATTAATACAAGGTACTACTGTTTTTCTATTTAATTCAAGCTTATTCCTTCTCTAAGATATCCATTCGCACCCAAGAACATGATGAATGTGATGATTATGTGACGCTCATCATCATTCTCACCCATGAACGCGTGCCTGACAAACACTTCCATTCTACATGCAAACAAGCTAGAATGAGTATCTCTTAGATATCTAATACAGAGGACCGAGTCCGAGATATTAGAATCTTTGTGGTATAAGTTAGAACCCATGGACGGCCATTCTTGAGATCCGGAAAGTCTAAACCTTGTCTGTGGTATTTCGAGTAGGATCTGGGAAGGGATGGCTGTGACGAGCTTCAAACTCGCGAGTGCTGTGTGTAGTGACAGACGCAAAAGGATAGTAAATCCTATTCCAGTATGATCGAGAACTGACAAATGATTAGCCATGCAGTGACAGCGCATTGGACCATTTTCACAGAGAGGATGGGATGTAACCATTGACAACGGTGATGCCCTACATAAAGCTTGCCATGGAAAGGAGTAGGAATGATTGGATAAAGACAGCAGGAAAGCAGAGGTTCAGGAGGAACGAAAGCATCTCTATACGCTTATCTGAAATTCTCACCAAAGAATTACATAAGTACCTCTATCTTTATTTTACGTTTTGTTTATCTTTTTATTATCAATTCACCATAACCATTTGAATCCGCCTGACTGAGATTTACAAGGTGACTATAGCTTGCTTCAGGCCGACAATCTCCGTGCGATTGACCCTTACTCACGTAAGGTTTATTACTTGGACGACCTAGTGCACTTGCTGGTTAGTTGTGCGAAGTTATGATAAATAGTTGAGATTACAATTGTGCGTACCAAGTTGTTGGCGCCATTGATGATCACAATTTCGTGCACCAAGTTTTTGGCGCCGTTGCCGGGGATTGTTCGAGTTTAGACAACTGAGGGTTCATCTTGTTGCTCAGATTAGGTAATCTTCTTTTTGTTTTATTTTCAAAAAATTTTAAAAAAATAAAATCTTTCAAAAAAATTTATCCTTTATTTTCGAAAAAAAATAAAAATAGATCTTTTCAAAAATATATTTTTCTTCAGAATTTTTAAGAATGAATTCTAGTGTTTCAGATGATGCTTTTATCATCACAGGAGCTAGTTGATTCCCATCAATTTGGCTGTTGTATGTAATGTCCTACTGAAGCTTGTTCTGCCCTGTCTAATCTCTTTAGACTGAAGCTTTAGACTAACATTGCTTGATTCCTGGAATTCTTATTAAAAAATTTTTGAAATCCTTATTTTCTTTTTCAAAATAATTTTCGAAAAAATAAAAAAAATTAATAAAATCATAAAACCAAAAATATTTTGTGTTTCTTGTTTGAGACTAGATTCAAGTTTTAAGTTTGGTGTCAATTGCATCTTTTTAATTTTCTAAAAGTTTATTTTCGAAAATTTCATTCATTGCATTCTTCATGATCTTCAAGTCGTTCTTGGCCAGTCTTCTTGTTTGATCTTCATATTTTCTTGTTTTCTGTCTTTCCTTATTTTTCATATGCATTCTTGAATTATTAATGTCTAAAGAATAAAAATTTTTAAGTTTGGTGTCTTGCATGTTTTCTTTTCTTGAAAATTTTTCAAAAATAAGTTCTTGGTGTTCATCTTGACATTCAAAGTGTTCTTGGTGTTCATCTTGACATTCATAGTGTTTTTGCATGCATTTTTGGTTTTGATCTTAATTCTTCATGTTTTGTTTCATTCTTGCTGTTTAATGAAAAAAAAAAAGAGAGAGAAAAACATCAAAAAGATATCTTTTCCTTTTTTCTCTTTCTTTATTTAAAATTCAAAAATCAAAAAAATATCTTTCCTTTTTTCACTCATAAATTTTCGAAAATTTGAGTTGACTTTTTCAAAACTTTTTAAAATTTAGTTGTTTCTTATGAGTCAAATCAAACTTTCAATTTAAAAATTCTATCTTTTTCAATTCTTTTTCAAAAATCAAATCTTTTTCAATTTTTCTTTCATATTTTCTAAAATTTCAAATTAATTTTCAAAATCTTTTTCTTATTTTTATTCCATATTTTCGAATTCAATGCTAATAATTAATGTGATTGATTAAAAAATATTAAGTTTGTTACTTGCCTAATAAGAAAGGTTCAATCTTTAAATTTTAAAATCAAATCTTTTTGTTTCTTGTTAGTCAAGTAATCAACTTTAATTTTCAAAATCAAATCTTTTTAAATTTCTTTTTCAAATCTTTTTCAAAATAAATTTCAATCACATATTTTTTAAAATCTTTTCTAACTTCTTATCTTTTCAAATTTGATTTTCAAATATTTTTCAATTAACCACTTAACTTTTTGATTGATTCTTATCTTTTTCAAAACTACCTAACTAATTCTCTCTCTCTAATTTTCGAAAATCCCTTCCCTCTTTTTCAAAATTCCCTTTTTTCTAACTAATTGTTTTAATTTTTAATTTAATTTGATTTCAATTTTAATTTTCGAATTTTAACTTTAATTTTAAAATATTTTTATTTTATTTATTTAAATTTTCGAATTCTTCTCTTCCTCACCTCCTTCTATTTATTTATTCATCTACTAACACTTCTCCTCCACCCAAAAATTCGAACCCCATCCCCTTCTCTATGTTCGAATTTTTCCTCTTCTCCTTCTTACATTCTTCTCTTCTTATACTTGCATAAGGAATCTCTATACTGTGACATAGAGGACTCCATATTTTCTTTTGTGTTCTCTTCTTTTTCATATGAGCAGGAACAAGGATAAGAACATTCTTTTTGAAGCCAATCCTGAACCTGAAAGGACTCTGAAGAGGAAGCTAAGGGAAGCTAAAGCTCAACTCTCTGGAGAAAATCTGACAGAAATTTTCGAAAAGGAAGGAGACATGGCCGAAAATAATGACAATGCAAGGAAGATGCTTGGTGACTTTACTGCACCAAATTCCAATTTACATGGAAGAAGCATCTCAATCCCTGCCATTGGAGCAAACAATTTTGAGCTTAAACCTCAATTAGTTTCTTTGATGCAACAGAACTGCAAGTTTCATGGACTTCCATCTGAAGATCCTTTTTAGTTCTTAACTAAATTCTTGCAGATTTGTGATACTGTTAAGACCAATGGGGTTGATCCCGAGGTCTACAGGCTTATGCTTTTCCCATTTGCTGTAAGAGACAGAGCTAGAGTATGGTTGGACTCTCAACCTAAAGATAGCCTGAACTCTTGGGATAAGCTGGTCACGGCTTTCTTAGCCAAGTTCTTTCCTCTTCAAAAGCTTAGCAAGCTTAGAGTAGATGTTCAAACCTTCAGACAGAAAGAAGGTGAATCTCTCTATGAAGTTGATGATTATGAATGCTAAATATGTTGGCTCTTGAAGAATAAGGAAAAAGGAGACATGTTATTTGATAATCTGAAAAATCATAAAAATGATTCTTGAAGCAAGAAAAAGCAGTGAATACAAAAGCTTGCGAAAAAAAAATAGCGAAAAAAAAAAGAAAAAGAAAAAGCAAGCAGAAAAAGCCAAAAGCTCTTAAAACCAAAAGGCAAGAACAAAAAGCCAATAGCCCTTAAAACCAAAAGGCAAGGGTAATAAAAATGATCCAAGGCTTTGAGTATCAGTGGATAGGAGGGCCTAAAGGAATAAAATCCTGGCCTAAGCGGCTAAACCAAGCTGTCCCTAACCATGTGCTTGTGGCGTGAAGGTGTCAAGTGAAAACTTGAGACTGAGTGGTTAAAGTCAAGGTCCAAAGCAAAAATAGAGTGTGTTTAAGAACCCTGGACACCTCTAATTGGGGACTTTAGCAAAGCTGAGTCACAATTTGAAAAGGTTCACCCAGTCATGTGTCTGTGGCATTTATGTATTCGGTGGTAATACTGGAAAACAAAGTGCTTAGGGCCACGGCCAAGACTCATAAAGTAGCTGTGTTCAAGAATCAACATACTGAACTAGGAGAATCAATAACACTATCTGAATTCTAAGTTCCTATAGATGCCAATCATTCTGAACTTTAATGGATAAAGTGAGATGACAAAACTATTCAAGAGGCAAAAAGCTACAAGTCCTGCTCATCTGATTGGAGCTAAGTTTCATTGATATTTTGGAATTTATAGTATATTCTCTTCTTTTTACCCTATTTGATTTTCAGTTGCTTGGGGACAAGCAACAATTTAAGTTTGGTGTTGTGATGAGCGGATAATTTATACGCTTTTTGGCATTGTTTTTACATAGTTTTTAGTATGATTTAGTTAGTTTTTAGTATGTTTTTATTAGTTTTTAAATAAAATTCACATTTCTGGACTTTACTATGAGTTTATGCGTTTTTCTGTGATTTCAGGTATTTTCTGGCTGAAATTGAGGGACCTGAGCAAAAATCAGATTCAGAGGTTGAAGAAGGACTGCAGATGCTGTTGGATTCTGACCTCCCTACATTCAAAGTGGATTTTCTGGAAAGTAGACATCCAGGGCTTTCCAGCAATATATAATAGTCCATACTTTTCCCGAGTTTAGACGACAAAAACTGGCGTTCAACGCCAGTTCCATGCTGCATTCTGGAATTAATGGTAGAAACAGGTTGCAAAGTGGAGTTAAACGCCAGAAACAGGTTACAAACTGGCGTTCAAGTCCAAGAGAACCCTCTACACGTGTAAAGCTCAATGCTCAGTCCAAGCACACACCAAGTGGGCTCCGGAAGTGGATTTCTGCATCAATTACTCATTCTGTAAACCCTAGTAACTAGTTTAGTATAAATAGGACTTTTTACTATTGTATTTACATCTTTGGAACATCTTTAGTTTCATCTTTTGATCACGTTTTGGGGGCTGGCCATTCGGCCATGCCTGGACCTTATCACTTATGTATTTTCAACGGTAGAGTTTCTACCCTCCATAGATTAAGGTGTGGAGCTCTGCTGTTCCTCATGAATTAATACAAAGTACTACTGTTTTTCTATTGAATTCAAGCTTATTCCTTCTCTAAGATATCCATTCGCACCCAAGAACATGATGAATGTGATGATTATGTGACGCTCATCATCATTCTCACCCATGAACGCGTGCCTGACAAACACTTCTGTTCTACATGCAAACACTTCCGTTCTACATGCAAACAATCTTAGATTAGAAACCCAAGAGATACACATTCAAGCTTGTTTGCATGTAGAATGGAAGTGGTTGTCAGGCACGCGTTCATAGGTGAGAATGGTGATGAGCGTCACATAATCATCACATTCATCATGTTCTTGTGTGCGAACGAATATCTTAGAGAAGAAATAGGCTTGAGTTGAATAGAAAAACAATAGTACTTTGCATTAATTCATGAGGAACATCAGAGCTCCACACCTTAATCTATGGTGTGTAGAAACTCTACCGTTGAAAATACATAAGTGATAATGGTCCAGGCATGACTAAATGGCCAGCCCCCAAGTCTAAGGAAAAAAGTTCCAAAGATCTAAAAATGATCCAAAGATGTAAAATACAATAGTAAAAAGTCCTATTTATACTAAA
This sequence comes from Arachis hypogaea, assembly GCF_003086295.3. Lineage (NCBI taxonomy): Eukaryota > Viridiplantae > Streptophyta > Magnoliopsida > Fabales > Fabaceae > Arachis > Arachis hypogaea. The sequence continues at coordinate 76,295,863 of NC_092053.1, forward strand.
CTAGTTACTAGGGTTTACAGAGATAAGTAAATGATGCAGAAATCCACTTTCGGGTCTACTTGGTGTGTGCTTGGGCTGAGCATTGAAGCTTTCACGTGTAGAGGTCTTCCTTGGAGTTAAACGCCATTTTGTAACTTGTTTCTGGCGTTTAACTCTGCTTTGCAACTTGTTTCTGGCGTTAACCGCCAAAATAGGGCAGAAAGCTGGCGTTAAATGGCAGTTTGCGTCGTCTAAACTCAGGCAAAGTATAGACTATTATATATTGCTGAAAAGTCCTGGATGTCAACTTTCCAACGCAATTGAGAGCGCGCCAATTGGGTTTCTGTAGTCCTTCTCCAGCCTCTGAATCAGATTTTTGCTCAAGTCCCTCAATTTCATCCAGAAATGACCTGAAATCACAGAAAAACACACAAACTCATAGTAAAGTCCAGAAATGTGATTTTTATTTAAAAACTGATAAAAATATATTAAAAACTAACTAAATCATACTAAAAACTATGGAAAAACAATGCCAAAAAGTGTATAAATTATCCGCTCATCACAACACCAAACTTAAATTGTTGCTTGTCCCCAAGCAACTGAAAATCAAATAGGATAAAAAGAAGAGAATATACTATAAACTCCAAAATATCAATGAAACTTAGCTCCAATTAAATGAGCGGGACTAGTAGCTTTTTGCCTCTGAACAATTTTGGCATCTCACTTTATCCCTTGAAGTTCAGAATGATTGGCATCTATAGGAACTCAGAATTCAGATAGTGTTATTGATTCTCCTAGTTCAGTATATTGATTCTTGAACACAGCTACTTTATGAGTCTTGGCCGTGGCCCTAAGCACTTTGTTTTCCAGTATTACCACCGGATACATAAATGCCACAGACACATAATTGGGTGAACCTTTTCATATTGTGACTCAGCTTTGCTAAAGTCTCCAATTTGAGGTGTCCAGGGTTCTTAAGCACACTCTATTTTTGCTTTGGACCTTGACTTTAACCGCTCAGTCTCAAGCTTTTCACTTGACACCTTCACGCCACAAGCACATGGTTAGGGACAGCTTGGTTTAGCCACTTAGGCCAGGATTTTATTCCTTTGGGCCCTCCTATCCACTGATGCTCAAAGCCTTGGATCCCTTTTACCCTTGCCTTTTGGTTTTAAGGGCTATTGGCTTTTTCTGCTTGCTTTTTTTCTTTTTCTTTCTCTTTTTTTTTCGCCTTCTTTTTTTTTTGCAAGCTTTTCTCTATTCAATGCTTTTTCTTGCTTCAAGAATCATTTGTTTGATTTTTCAGATCATCAAATAATATTTCTCCTTTTTCATCATTCTTTCAAGAGCCAACAATTTTAACATTCATAAACAACAAATTCAAAAGACATATGCACTATTCAAGCATTCATTCAGAAAACAAAAAGTATTGTCACCACATCAAAATAATTAAGCTAGTTTCAAGGATGAATTCGAAATCATGTACTTCTTGTTCTTTTGTGATTAAAAGCATTTTTCATTTAAGAAAGGTGATGGATTCATGGACATTCATAGCTTTAAGACATAGACACTTAAACACTAATGATCATATAGTAAAGACACAAACATAAATAAAACACAAGGCTCAAGAACCGAAAAATAGGAAAATAAGAACAAGGAGATTAAGGAACGGGTCCACCTTAGTGAGGGTGGCGTCTTCCTCTTCTTGAAGAAGCAATGGTGCTCTTGAGCTCCTCTATGTCTCTTCCTTGTCTTTGTTGCTCCTCCCTCATAGCTCTTTGATCTTCTCTAATCTCATGGAGAATGATGGAGTGCTCTTGGTGCTCCATCCTTAGTTGTCCCATGTTGGAACTTAATTCTCCTAGGGAGGTGTTGATTTGCTCCAAATAGTTTTGTGGAGGGAAGTGCATCCCTTGAGGCATCTTAGGGATTTCATGGTGAGGAATTTCCTCATGCTCTTGTTGAGGTCTATGATCTCTTGTTTGCTCCATCCTTTTCTTGGTGATGGGCTTGTCCTCATCAATGAGGATGTTTCCCTCTATGTCAATTCTAGCTGAATTGCAGAGGTGGCAAATGAGGTGAGGAAAGGCTAACCTTGCCAAAGTAGAGGACTTGTCAGCCATCCTGTAGAGTTCTTGAGGTATAATCTCATGAACTTCCACTTCCTCCCTAATCATGATACTATGGATCATGTTGGCCCGGTCTACAGTAACTTCAGACCGGTTGCTAGTAGGAATAATTGAGCGTTGGATGAACTCCAACCATCCTCTAGCTACAGGCTTAAGGTCCGGTCTTCTCAATTGAACCAGCTTGCCTCTTGAGTCAACTTTCCATTGAGCTCCTTTCACACATATTTCCATCAGGACTTGGTCCAACCTTTGATCAAAGTTGACCCATCTAGTGTAGGGGCGTGCATTTTCTTGCATCATTGGCAAGTTGAATGCCAACCATACATTTTTCGGACTGAAATCTAAGTATTTCCCCCGAACCCTTGTAAGCCAATTCTTTGGGTTTGGGTTCATACTTTGATCATGGTTCCTAGGGATCCATGCGTTTGCATAGAACTCTTGAACCATTAAGATTCCGACTTGTTGAATAGTATTAGAGAGAACTTCCCATCCTCTTCTTCTAATCTCTTGTCGGATCTCCGGATACTCGCTCTTTTTGAGCTTAAAAGGGACCTCAGGGATCACCTTTTTTTGGCCACAACTTCATAGAAGTGGTCTTGATGGACCTTTGAGATGAATCTCTCCATCTCCCATGACTCAGAGGTGGAAGCAATTGCCTTCCCTTTCCTCTTTCTTGAGGTTTCTTTGGCCTTAGGTGCCATTGATGGTTATGGAAAAACAAAAAGCAATGCTTTTACCACACCAAACTTAAAAGGTTTGCTCATCCTCGAGCAAAAGAAGAAAGAAAGTAGTAGAAGAAGAAGAAGATGGAGGAGATGGAGTGAGAGTATATTCGGCCAAGGGGGAGAAGTAGTGTTTGTGATGTGTTAAAATGGAGTAGTGTTAAGGGGTTTATATAGGGGTAGGGGGAGGGTAGGTTTCGGCCATTAGGGTTGGGTTTGGGAGGGAAAGGAATTTGAATTTGGAGGTAGGTGGGGTTTATGGGGAAGAGGTATGGAGGTGATTGGTGAAGGGTATTTGGGGATGAGTGTTATGAAAAGGTGTGAAGAGGAGAGAAGAAGAGGTGGGGTAGGTGGGGATCCTGTGGGGTCCACAGATCCAGAGGGGTCAAGGACTTAGCATCGCTGCTCCATTTAGGCGTGCAAAACGCCCTTAGAATGCATGTCTGGAGTTAAACGCCAGCTTGCTGCTTGTTTCTAGCGTTTAACGCCAGCTTTTCTCCCATTCTTAGCGTTAAACGCCAATTCCATGCTCTGTTCTGGCGTTAAACGCCAGTCTGGTGCTTTTTTCTGGCGTTTAACGCCAGCTTCATGCTTCTTTCTGGCGTTAAATGCTAGTTTGATGCTTCTTACTGGCGTTTAAACGCCAGTAAGCTCTTCCTCCAGGGTGAGCTGTTTTTAATGCTGTTTTTCATTTTGTTTTTGATTTTTCAGTAGTTTTTGTGACATCACATGATCATCAACCTAAAGAAAACATAAAATAGCAATAGAAAATAAATAGATATAATTAAATAACATTGGGTTGCCTCCCAACAAGCGCTTCTTTAATGTCAATAGCTTGACAGTGAGCTCTCATGGAGCCTCACAGAAAATCAGAGCAATGTTGGGGCCTCTTAACACCAAACTTAGAGTTTGGTTGTGGCCTCCCTACACTAAACTTAGAGTTTGAATGTGGGGGCTTTTTTTGACTCTGTATTGAGAGAAGCTTTTCATGCTTCCTCTCCCTGGTTAAAGAAGGAGAACCTTGAGTCTTAAATACAAGGTAGCCCTCATTCAACTGAAGGACCAACTCTCCTCTGTCAACATCAATCACAGCTTTTGTTGTGGCTAGGAAGGGTCTACCAAGGATGATGGATTCATCCTCATCCTTCCCAGTGTCTAGGATTATGAAATAAGCAGGGATGTAAAGGCCTTCAACCTTTACTAACACGTCCTCTACTAGTCCATAAGCTTGTTTCATTGATTTGTCTGCCATCTCTAATGAGATTATTGCAGCTTGTACCTCAAAGATTTCCAGTTTCTCCATTACAGAGAGTGGCATGAGGTTTATCCCTGACCCAAGGTCACATAGAGCTTTCTCAAAGTTCATGGTGCCTATGGTACAAGGTATGAAGAACTTTTTGGGATCTGGTTTCTTCTGAGGTAATGTCTGCCTCATTAGTGCACTCAGTTCATTGGTGAGTAAGGGGGGTTCATCCTCCCAAGTCTCATTACCAAATAAACTGGCATTCAACTTCATGATTGCTCCTAGATACTTAGCAACTTGCTCTGCAATGGTGTCTTCATCCTCTTCAGAGGAAGAGTATTCATCAGAGCTCATGAATGGTAGAAGGAGGTCCAATGGAATCTCTAAGGTCTCTGTATGAGCCTCAGATTCCATTAGTTCATCAAAAGGGAACTCCTTTCTATCCAGAGGACGTCCCAAGAGGTCTTCCTCACTGGGATTCACGTCCTCCTCCTCCTCTGGGCATTCGGCCACACCAAGTATGGTTATGGCCTTGCACTCTCTCTTGGGATTTTCTTCTGTATTGCTTGGGAGAGTACTGGGAGGAGTTTCAGTAATCTTGCTACTCAGCTGACACACCTGTGCCTCCAAATTTCTAATGGAGGACCTTGTTTCATTCATGAAACTTAGTATGGTTTTGGATAGATCAGAGACTATGGTTGCCAGGCCAGAATGGCTCTGTTCATAATTCTCTGTCTGTTGCTGAGAAGATGATGGAAAGGGCTTGCTATTGCTAAACCTATTTCTTCCACCGTTATTTTTGAAGCCTTGTTGAGGCTTCTGTTGATCCTTCCATAAGAGATTAGGATGATTTCTCCATGAAGGATTATAGGTGTTTCCATAGGGTTCTCCCATGTAATTCACCTCTGCTATTACAGGGTTCTCAAGAACACTTTGAATGTCAAGATGAACACCAAGAACTTATTTTTGAAAATTTTCAAGAAAAGAAAACATGCAACACACCAAACATAGAAATTATCAAACTTTAGACACTAACAAATTGAAAATGCATATGAAAAACTAGAAAAGACACAAAACAAGAAAATATGAAGATCAAACAAGAAGACTAGCCAAGAACAACTTGAAGATCATAAAGAATGCAATGCATGAAATTTTCGAAAATAAATTTTTATTTTAGAAAATTAGAAAGATGCAATTGACACCAAACTTGAAAATTGACTCTAGACTCAAACAAGAAACAGAAAAATATTTTTGATTTTATGATTTTATAAATTTATTTTTGGATTTTTTTGAAATTAATTGGGAAAAATGAAAAAGAAGAAATTTTTTTTTGGAATATAAGAAATAAAAATCTTAAAATTAAAATAAAATTACCTAATCTGAGCAACAAGATGAACCGTCAGTTGTCCAAACTCGAACAATCCCCGGCAACGGGGCCAAAAACTTGGTGTGCAAAATCGTGATCATTCCTTCCTTGGTGACGTCGCTAAAAACTCAATACGCACATTCATGTTCTTAATTCTATTTCACAACTTTGTACAACTAACCATCAAGTGCACTGGGTCATCCAAGTAATAAACCTTACGTGAGTAAGGGTCGATCCCACGGAGATTGTCAGCCTGAAGCAAGCTATGGTCACCTTGTAAATCTCAGTCAGGTGGATTCAAATGTATTAAGAGATTATAGTGTACCAAAAGATAATTAAAATAGGATAGAGATACTTATGTAATTCATTGGTGAAACTTTCAGATAAGAGTATAGAGATGCTTTCGTTCCTCTGAACCTCTGCTTTCCTGCTGTCTTCATCTAATCAGTCCTACTCCTTTCCATGGCAAGCTATATGTAAGGCATCACCATTGTCAATGGCCACCTGTCCTCTCAGTGAAAATGGTCCAATGCGCTGTCACTGCATGGCTAATCATCTGTCGGTTCTCGATCATACTGGAATAGGATTTACTATCCTTTTGCGTCTGTCACTATGCCCTGCACTCGTGAGTTTGAAGCTCGTCACAGCCATCCCTTCCTAGATCCTACTCGGAATACCACAGACAATGTTTAGACTTTTCAGATCTCAAGAATGGTCGTCCATGGGTTCTAACATATACCACGAAGACACTAATAACTTGGACTCGGTCCCCTGTATTAGATATCCAAGAGATACTCATTCTAGCTTGTTTGCATGTAGAACGGAAGTGTTTGTCAGGCACGCGTTCATAAGTGAGAATGATGATGAGCGTCACATAATCATCACATTCATCATGTTCTTGGGTGCGAACGGATATCTTAGAGAAGGAATAAGCTTGAATTTAATAGAAAAACAGTAGTACTTTGTATTAATTCATGAGGAACAGCAGAGCTCCACACCTTAATCTATGGTGTGTAGAAACTCTACCGTTTGAAAATACATAAGTGATAATGGTCCAGGCATGGCCGAATGGCCAGCCCCCATGAAAGTCTAAGATAGCATAAAACTAATCAAAGAGAATCTCTAAATACAATAGTAAAAAGTCCTATTTAAACTAAACTAGTTACTAGGGTTTACAGAGATAAGTAAATGATGCAGAAATCCACTTCTAGAGCCCACTTGGTGTGTGCTTGGGCTGAGCATTGAGCTTTACATGTGTAGAGGCTTCTCTTGGAGTTGAACGCCAGTTTGTAACCTGTTTCTGGCGTTTAACTCCACTTTGCAAACTGTTTCTGGCGTTTAACTCCAGAATGCAGCATGGAACTGGCGTTCAACGCCAGTTTACGTCGTCTATCCTTAATTGAGAGCACGACATTTGGAGTTCTGTAGCTCCGAAAAATCCACTTTGAGTGCAAGGAGGTCAGAATCCAACAGCATCTGCAGTCCTTCTTCAACCTCTAAATCTGATTTTTGCTCAAGTCCCTCAATTTCAGCCAGAAAATAACTGAAATCATAGAAAAACACACAAACTCATAGTAAAGTCTAGAAATGTGAATTTAGCATAAAAACTAATAAAAATATCCCTAAAAGTAACTAGATCCTACTAAAAATGTACTAAAAATAATGCCAAAAAGCGTATAAATTATCCGCTCATCACAATACCAAACTTAAATTGTTGCTTGTCCCCAAGCAACTGAAAATCAAATAGGATAAAAAGAAGATAATATACTATAAATTCTAAACTATCAATGAAACTTAGCTCCAATCAGATGAGCGGGACTTGTAGCTTTTTGCCTCTTGAATAGTTTTGGCATCTCACTTTATCCATTGAAGTTCAAAATGATTGGCATCTATAGGAACTCAGAGATCAGATAGTGTTATTGATTCTCCTAGTTCAGTATGTTGATTCTTGAACACAGCTACTTTATGAGTCTTGGCCGTGGCCCTAAGCACTTTATTTTCTAGTATTACCACCGGATACATAAATGCCACAGACACATAACTAGGTGAACCTTTTCAGATTGTGACTTAGCTTTGCTAAAGTTCCCAATTAGAGGTGTCCAGGGTTCTTAAGCACACTCTGTTTTTGCTTTGGACCATGACTTTAACCGCTCAGTCTCAAGTTTTCACTTGACACCTTCACGCCAAAAGCACATGGTTAGGGACAGCTTGGTTTAGCCGCTTAGGCCAGGATTTTATTCCTTTAGTCCCTCCTATCCACTGATGCTCAAAGCCTTGGATCCTTTTTATTGCCCTTGCCTTTTGGTTTTAAGGGATATTGGCTTTTTGCTCTTGCCTTTTGGTTTAAAGAGCTTTTGGCTTTTTCTGCTTGCTTTTTCTTTTCTATATTTTTTTTCGCCATTTTTTTTTCTTTTTTTTCTGCAAGCTTTTGTATTCACTCTTTTTCTTGCTTCATGAATCATTTTTATGATTTTTCAGATTATCAAATAACATGTCTCCTTTTCATCATTCTTTCAAGAGCCAACATATTTAACATTCATAAACAACAACTTCAAAAGATATATGCACTGTTCAAGCATTCATTCAGAAAACAAAAAGTGTTGCCACCACATCAAAATAATTAAACTAGTTTCAAGGATGAATTCGAAACTCATGTACTTCTTGTTCTTTTGAATTAAAAATATTTTTCATTTAAGAGAGGTGATGGATTCATAGGACATTCATAGACACTTAAATACTAATGATCATGTAATGAAGACACAAACATAGGTAAACATTTAACATAAAAAATGAAAAACAAAAAATTTAAGAACAAGGAATGAGTCCACCTTAGTGATGGTGGCGTTTTTTTCTTGAAGAACGAATGATGTCCTTGAGCTCTTCTATGTCTCTTCCTTGTCTTTGTTGCTCCTCCCTCATTGCTCTTTGATCTTCTCTAATTTCATGGATGATGATGGAGTGCTCTTGATGTTCCACCCTTAGTTGTCCCATGTTGGAACTTAATTCTCCTAGGGAGGTGTTGATTTGCTCCAAAAAATTTTGTGGAGGAAAGTGCATCCCTTGAGGCATCTCAGGGATTTCTTGGTGATGAGCTCCTTCATGCATCTCTTGAGATCCATGAATAGGCTCTCTTCTTTGCTCCATTCTTTTCTTAATGATGGGCTTGTCCTCATCAATGAGGATATCTCCCTCTATGTCAATCCCAGCCGAATTGCATAGATGGAAAATAAGGTGAGGAAAGGCCAACCTTGCCATAGTGGAGGATTTGTCAGCCACCTTGTAAAGTTCTTGAGGTATAATCTCATGAACTTCTACTTCCTCCCCAATCATGATACTATGGATCATGATAGCCCAGTCTATAGTAACTTCAGACCAGTTGCTAGTGGGAATGATTGAGCATTGAATGAACTCCAACCATCCTCTAGCTACAGGCTTAAAGTCCAATATTCTCAGCTGAACCGGTTTGCTTTTTGAGTCAATCTTCCATTGAGCTCCTTCCACACATATGTCCATGAGGACTTGGTCCAACCTTTGATCAAAGTTAACTCTTCTTGTGTAGGGGCGTGCATTTTCTTCCATCCTTGGTAGGTTGAACGCCAGCCTTACATTTTCCAGACTAAAATCTAAGTATTTCCCCCGAACCATGGTGAGCCTATACTTTGGATTCGGGTTCACACTTTGATCATGGTTCCTAGTGATCCATGCGTTTGCATAGAACTCTTGAACCATTAGGATTCCGACTTGTTGAATGGGGTTGGTTAGGACTTCCCAACCTCTTCTTTGGATATCATGTCGGATCTCCGGATACTCATTTTTCTTGAGTTTGAAAGGGGCATCGGGGACCACCTTCTTCTTGGCCACAACATCATAGAAGTGGTCTTGATGGGCTTTGGAGATGAATCTTTCCATCTCCTATGACTCGGAGGTGGAAGCTTTTTTCTTCCCTTTCTCTTTTCTAGAGGTTTCTCCGGTCTTAGGTGCCATCAATGGTAATGGAAAAACAAAAAGCTTATGCTTTTACCACACCAAACTTAGAATATTGCTCGCCCTCGAGCAAGAGAAGAAAGAAAAGAAGAAGAAGAAGAGAAGATATGGAGGAGAGTGAGGGGGAGGTGTATTCGGCCAAGATAGAGGGGATAGGGTTGTGTGGTGTGAAAATGAAGAAGGGATGGAGGGGTTTATATAGTGAATGGAGAGGGAGTTGGTTCGGCCATAGTGGGTGGGTTTGGGTGGGAAAGTGACTTTGAATTTTGAAGGTAGGTGGGGTTTATGGGGAAGAGTGGATGGATATGAGTGGTGGTAGGTGGTAATAGGGACGAGAGATTGAGGTGATTGGTGAAGGGTTTTGGAGAAAGGTGTTTATTGGGAAGAGAGAATGAATGAGAAGAAGGGAGAATATGAGTGGAGGTAGGTGGGGATCCTGTGGGGTCCACAAATCCTGAAGTGATCCTGTGGGGTCTACAGATCCTGAGGTATCAAGGATTTACATCCCTGCACCAGTTAGGCATGCAAAATGCCTATGCATGCATTTCTGGCGTTTAAACGCCGAAGTGATGCTTGTTCTGGGCGTTCAACGCCCATGTGCAGCATGTTTCTGGCATTGAACGCCAGCTTCATGCTTGTTTCTGGCGTTCAGCGCAAGCTCTTCTCATGGTGTATTCCTGGTGTTTAAACGCCAGGATGTTGCTTATTTCTGGCATTCAACGCCAGATCCATGCTCTGTTCTGGCATTGAACGCCAGCCAGATGCTCCTTACTGGCGTTTAAACGCCAGTAAGTTCTTCTACCAGGGTGTGATTTTTCTTCTGCTGTTTTTGATTCTGTTTTTAATTTTTGTATTTATTTTGTGACTCCACATGATCATGAACCTAATAAAATATAAAAGAACAATAAAAATAAAATTAGAATTAAATAAATAAAAATTGGGTTGCCTCCCAACAAGCGCTTCTTTAATGTCAATAGCTTGACAGTGGGCTCTCACGGAGCCACACAGGTGATCAGGTCAATTTTATAGACTCCCAACACCAAACTTAGAGTTTGATTATGGGGGCTTTGTTTGACTCTGTATTGAGAGAAGCTTTTCATGCTTCCTCTCCATTGTTACATAAGGATAGCCTTGGGCCTTAAACACAAGGTTGTCCTCATTTAGTTGAAGGACCAACTCTCCTCTGTCTACATCTATCATAGCTCTTACTGTGGCTAGGAAGGGTCTTCCAAGGATGATGGATTCATTCTCATCCTTCCCAGTGTCTAGGATTATGAAATCAGCAGGGATGTAAAGGCCTTCAACCTTTACTAACACGTCCTCTACTAGTCCATAAGCTTGTTTTCTTGAGTTGTCTGCCATCTCTAATGAGATTCTGGCAACTTGCACCTCAAAGATTCCCAGTTTCTCCATTACAGAGAGTGGCATGAGGTTTATCCCTGACCCAAGGTCACATAGAGCCTTCTCAAAGGTCATGGTGCCTATGGTACAAGGTATTAAGAACTTTCCAGGATCCTGTTTCTTCTGAGGCAATGTCAGTTGATGCAGATCACTCAGATCATTGATGAGCAAGGGAGGTTCATCTTCCCAAGTCTCATTACCAAATAACTTAGCATTCAGCTTCATGATTGCACCAAGGCACTTGGCAACTTGTTCTTCAGTAACATCCTCATTCTCTTCAGAAGAAGAATACTCATCAGAGCTCATGAATGGCATAAGGAGGTTTAATGGAATCTCTATGGTCTCCAGATGAGCCTTAAAGTCCTTTGTTTCCTCAGAGGGAAACCCCTTATTGATCTCTGGATGTCCCAGGAGGTCTTTCTCACTGGGATTCACGTCCTCTCCCTCCCTTGCAGGTTCGGCCATGATGATCAATTCAATGGCCTTGCACTCTCCTTTTGGGTTTTCTTCTGTATTGCTTGGGAGAGTACTAGGAGGGATTTCAGTGATCCTTTTACTCAACTGCCCACTTGTGCTCCTAAATTTCTAATGGAGGACCTTGTTTCATTCATGAAACTTAGAGTGGCCTTAGATAGATCAGAGACTATGTTTGCCAAGCTAGATGGGGTCTGCTCAGAACTCTCTGTCTTTTGCTGAGTGGATGATGGAAAAGGCTTGCTATTGCTAAACCTGTTTCTTCCACCATTATTAAAGCCTTGTTGAGGCTTTTGTTGATCCTTCCATGAGAGATTTGGGTGATTTCTCCATGAGGGATTATAGGTGTTTCCATAGGGTTCACCCATGTAATTCACCTCTGCTATTGCAGGGTTCTCAGGATCATAAGCATCTTCTTCAGAAGATGCCTCTTGAGTACTGTTGGATGCTTCCTTCAATCCATTCAGACTCTGAGAGATCATATTGACTTGCTGAGTCAATATTTTATTCTGAGCCAATATGGCATTTAGAGTATCAATTTCAAGAACTCTCTTCTTCTGAGGCGTCCCATTACTCACAGGATTCCTCTCAGAAGTGCACATGAACTGGTTATTAGCAACCATGTCAATGAGTTCTTGAGCTTCTGCAAGCGTTTTCTTTAGGTGAATGGATCCACCTGCAGAAGTATCCAACGACATCTTAGCTAATTCAGACAGACCATTATAGAATATATCCAGGATGGTCCATTCTGAAAGCATGTCAGAAGGACACTTTTTGGTCCGTTGCTTGTATCTCTCCCAAACTTCATAGAGGGATTCACCTTCTTTCTGTCTGAAGGTTTGAATATCTACTCTAAGCTTACTAAGCTTTTGAGGAGGAAAGAACTTGGCTAAGAAAGTCGTGAACAGCTTATCCCAAGAGTTCAGGCTATCTTTAGGTTGAGAGTCCAACCATACTCTAGCTCTACCTCTTACAGCAAACGGGAAAAGCATAAGCCTGTAGACCTCGGGGTCAACCCCATTGGTCTTAACAGTATCATAGATCTGCAAGAACTCAGTTAAGAACTGAAAAGGATCTTCAGATGGAAGTCCATGAAACTTGCAGTTCTGTTGCATCAGAGAAACTAATTGAGGTTTAAGCTCAAAATTGTTTGCTCCAATGGTAGGGATTGAGATTCTCCTTCCATGTAAATTGGAATTAGGTGCAGTGAAGTCACCAAGCATCCTCCTTGCATTGTTGTTGTTAGGTTCGGCTGCCATCTCCTTTTCTTGTTCAAAAATTTCAGTAAGGTTGTCTCTGGATTGTTGTATTTTAGCTTCTCTTAGTTTCCTCTTCAGAGTCCTTTTAGGTTCTGGATGAGCTTTAACAAGAATGCCCTTTTCCTTGTACCTGCTCATATGAAAGAGAAGAGAACAAGAAAAGAAGAGGAATCCTCTATGTTCCAGTAAAGAGGTTCCTTATTGTTAGTAGAGGAAGAAAGGGAATAAGAGTGAAGAAGAATGGATAATCCAAACACAAGGGTGAGGATAGGAGCAGAGATATGAGATGAAGAGAAGTGTTAGTAAGTAATTAAATAAATAGAAGAAGATGAGAGAGAGAAATTTTTGAAAAGGAGTTGATGATTTTCGAAAATTAAAGGGGAAATAAAATTAAAATTAAAATTTAAAACAATTAATTAATTAAAAAGAATTTTTGAAAAAGAGGGAGGTATTTTCAAAAATTAGAGAGGGAAGAGTAGTTAGGTGGTTTTGAAAAAGATAAGAAACAAACAAAAAGTCAATTAGTTAGTTGAAAAAGATTTGAAAATCAATTTTGAAAAGATAAGAAGATAAGAAGTTAGAAAAGATATTTTAAAATCAAATTTTTTTGAAAAAGATATGATAGAAAGATATGATTAAAATTAGTTTTGAAAAAGAATTGAATTTTAAAATCAAAATTAATGACTTGACTCACAAGTAATCACAAGATATGATTCTAGAACTTAAAGTTTGAATCTTTCTTAACAAGTAAGTAACAAACATGAAATTTTTGAATCAAAACATTAATTGTTGATAATATTTTCGAAAATTATGAGGTAAAATTAGGAAAAATATTTTTGAAAAATATTTTTAAAATTTTCGAAAATAAATAAGAAAAATGAAAAAGATTTGATTTTTTGAAAAAATATTTTGAAAAGATAAGATTTTTAAATTAAAAATTTGATTTGACTCATAAGAAATAACTAAATTTTAAAAAGTTTTGAAAAAGTCAACTCAAATTTTTGAAATTTATGAGTGAAATAAGGGAAAGATATTTTTTTTTATTTTTGAATTTTGAATGAAGAAAGAGAAAAACACCAAAAAGACTCAATGCATGAAAATTTTGGATCAAAATACACAATGCATGCAAGAACACTTTGAATGTCAAGATTAACACCAAGAACTTATTTTTGAAAATTTTCAAGAAAAGAAAACATGCAAGACACCAAACTTAGAAATTATCAAACTTTAGACGCTAACAAATTGAAAATGCATATGAAAAACTAGAAAAGACACAAAACAAGAAAATATGAAGATCAAACAAGAAGACTGGCCAAGAACAACTTGAAGATCATGAAGAATGCAATGCATGAAATTTTCGAAAATAAATTTTTTTTTAGAAAATTAGAAAGATGCAATTGACACCAAACTTGAAACTTGACTCTAGACTCAAACAAGAAACAGAAAAATATTTTTGATTTTATGATTTTATAAATTTTTTTTTTGGTTTTTTTTTAAATTAATTGGGAAAAACGAAAAAGAAGAATTTTTTTTTTGGAAAATAAGAAATAAAAATCTTAAAATTAAAATAAAATTACCTAATCTGAGCAACAAGATGAACCGTCAGTTGTCCAAACTCGAACAATCCCCAGCAACGGCGCCAAAAACTTGGTGTGCGAAATCGTGATCATTCCTTCCTTGGTGACGGCGCTAAAAACTCAATACGCACGTTCATGTTCTTAATTCTGTTTCATAACTTCATACAACTAACCAGCAAGTGCACTGGGTCGTCCAAGTAATAAACCTTACGTGAGTAAGGGTCGATCCCACGGAGATTGTCGGCCTGAAGCAAGCTATGGTCACCTTGTAAATCTTAGACAGGCGGATTCAAATGTATTAAGAGATTATAGTGTACCAAAAGATAATTAAAATAGGATAGAGATACTTATGTAATTCATTGGTGAGAATTTCAGATAAGAGTATAGAGATGCTTTCGTTTCTCTGAACCTCTGCTTTCCTGCTGTCTTCATCCAATCAGTCCTACTCCTTTCCATGGCAAGCTGTATGTTAGGCATTACCGTTGTCAATGGCCAACTGTCCTCTCAGTGAAAATGGTCCAATGCACTGTCACTGCATGGCTAATCAGCTGTCGGTTCTCGATCATACTGGAATAGGATTTACTATCCTTTTGCGTCTGTCACTACGCCTAGCACTCGCGAGTTTGAAGCTCGTCACAGCCATCCCTTCCCAGATCTTACTCGGAATACCACAGACAAGGTTTAGACTTTCCGGATCTCAAGAATAGCCGTCCATGGGTTCTAACTTATACCACGAAGACACTAATAACTCGGACTCGGTCCCCTGTATTAGATATCCAAGAGATACTCATTCTAGCTTGTTTGCATGTAGAACGAAAGTGTTTGTCAGGCACGCATTCATAAGTGAGAATGATGATGAGCGTCACATAATCATCACATTCATTATGTTCTTGGGTGCGAATGGATATCTTAGAGAAGGAATAAGCTTGAATTGAATAGAAAAACAGTAGTACTTTGTATTAATTCATGAGGAACAGCAGAGCTCCACACCTTAATCTATGGTGTGTAAAAACTCTACCGTTTGAAAATACATAAGTGATAATGGTCCAGGCATGGCCGAATGGCCAGCCCCCATGAAAGTCTAAGATAGCATAAAACTAATCAAAGAGAATCTCTAAATACAATAGTAAAAAGTCCTATTTAAACTAAACTAGTTACTAGGGTTTACAGAGATAAGTAAATGATGCAGAAATCCACTTCTGGGGCCCACTTGGTGTGTGCTTGGGCTGCGCATTGAGCTTTACACGTGTAGAGGCTTCTCTTGGAGTTGAACGCCAGTTTGTAACCTGTTTCTGGTGTTTAACTCCACTTTGCAACCTGTTTCTGGCGTTTAACTCCAGAATGCAGCATGGAACTGGTGTTCAACGCCAGTTTATGTCATCTATCCTTAATGAAAGAATGGACTATTATATATTGCTGGAAAGCCCTGAATGTCTACTTTCCAACGCAATTGAGACCGCGACTATTGAAGTTTTGTAGCTCCGGAAAATCCACTTTGAGTACAGGGAGGTCAGAATCCAACAGCATCTGCAGTCCTTCTTCAACCTCTGAATCTGATTTTTGCTCAAGTCCCTCAATTTCAGCCAGAAAATACCTGAAATCACAGAAAAAAACACAAACTCATAGTAAAGTCCAGAAATGTGAATTTAGCATAAAAAATAATAAAAACATCCCTAAAAGTAACTAGATCCTACTAAAAATAATGCCAAAAAGCGTATAAATTATCCGCTCATCAAGAAGACAGTAGGAAAGCAGAGATTCAGACGACAGAGCATCTCCGGAACCTCAACCTGTTCCTCATTACTGAATCACAAGTACCATTTATTTCATGTTAATTACTTTTCATAAATAAAATCATTTTTATCATTAATCTCCTTACTAAGATTTATAAGTTAACCATAGCTTTCTTCAAGCTGACAATCTCCGTGGGATGGACCCTTACTCACATAAGGTATTACTTGGAGGACCCAGTGCACTTGCTGGTTAGTTGTGTGGAATTGTGAAAAGTGTGATCACAATTTCAAGCACCATGTTTTTGGCGCCGTTGCCGGGGATTGTTCGAGTTTGGACAACTGATGGTTCATCTTGTTGCTTAGATTAGGAAAAATTTATCTTTTTTTGGTTTAGAGTCACTAAATTTGAGTCTTTTATTATTGTTTTTGTTAAAATTTTAAAAATCATTGTTTTCTTCTTCTAGATTTTTTTCGAAAATTTTTAATAAATAAGATAAAAACCAATAAACTAATAATTAAGTCTTTTGTTTGAGTTTAGTTTCATGTTTTAAGTTTGGTGTCAATTGCATGTTTTTATTTTCCTTCAATTTTTCGAATTGTATGTTCTTTTTATTCTTCATATTTTAGAGTTTTATGTTCCTTGTTCTTTCTTGATCTTCAAGTTGTTCTTGTTTATTTTCCTTGTTTGATCTTTAGTTTTTCTTGTTTTGTGTCTTTCCTTGTTTTTCTTCTGCATTTTCGAATTATTAGTGTCCAAAGTATAAAAATTTTTAAGTTTGATGTCCTTTGTGTTTTTATTTTCTTAAAGATTTCCAAAATTTGTTCTTGGTGTTCATCTTGATCTTCAAAGTGTTCTTGGTGTTCATCTTGACATTCAAAATTTTCTTGTTTGTTTTCTTTATTTTGATCTAAAAATTATAAGTTTGGTGTCCTTTTATTATTTTTATCTTTCCTCATTAAATTCAAAAAAAAATATTTTCCTTTATTTACTCATCAATTTCGAATTCCTTAAGTTGACTTAGTCAAAAATTTTAAAATTTGGTAGTTTCTTGTTAGTCAAGTTAAAATTTCAGTTTTAAAAATTTATCTCTTTAAATCTTTTTCAAAACAAATTATTTTTCAATTTTCTTTTTATATTTTTCGAAAATCTTTTATAAAATTTTTCAAAATATTTTTCTTTTTTATTTTTTCGAATTACTTGTCCTATTTCATTAGTTTGATTGAAAAATTTTAAGTTTGGTGTTTTCTTGTTAAGAAAGTTTCAACCTTTAAAATTTTAAAATCATATCTTTTTCAAATCTTTTCTTTTATTTATTTATTTATTTTCTTACAAGTATCTTTAATTTTAAGACATATCTTTTTCAAAAATGCCTAACCACTTTCTCTCTCTTCATTTTTCGAAAATCCTCACCCATAATTTTTTAAATCTTTTTAATTAAATAATTAATTTGGTTTTCTAATTTTGTTTATTTCTCTTCTTTTAATTTTCGAAAAACTTATACCATTTTCCCATTTACTTTATTTTAATTTCCTTAATTTAAAAAAAATTAAATTAAAATTATAAATAAAATTTTTATTTTACAATCCACATCATCTCTCCTTCTCCATCATGCACTCAAGTGAAAATGAACAGTCTAAAAGGACTCTGGGGTCGTATGCTAACACCACTACTGCTTCATATGGGAGTAGTAAAAGATCAGGATGTTTATAGATTATTACTGTTTCCATTTGCTATAAAAGATCAAGCTAAGAGGTGGTTAAATAACCAACCTACAGCAAGCATAAGGACATGGAAACAGTTATCAAACAAATTTCTGAATCAATATTTCCCTCCAAAAAGGATGACACAACTAAGGCTGGACATCCAAGGTTTTAAACAAGAGGATAATGAATCTCTTTATAATGCCTGAGAGAGGTACACAGAGATGCTAAGGAAATGCCCCTCTAAAATATTTTCAGAATGGGTGCAGTTAGACATCTTCTACTACGGGCTTACAGAAAAGGCCCAGATGTCTCTAAACCACTCAGTTGGTGGATCTATACACATGAGAAAGACAATTGAAGAGGCTCAAGAGCTCATTAATACAGTTGCTAGAAATCAGCATCTGTACTTAAGTAGTGAGTCCTCCATGAAAGAAGAGGCTAAAGCAATATCCACTGAACTTAGTCCTCCAGAACAAGTTGTTGAACTCAATCAGCAATTGCTTCTTATAACAAAATAGTTAGTAGAATTTAAAGAGATGCTACAAGACACTAGAAATGCTAACAAGAATATGGAAGCACAATTTGACCAGACAAGACAGCAGCTATCTAAACAGATAAAAGAACAGTGCCAAGCTGTTCAGTTAAGGAGTGGGAAGACATTGAATGTCTCAACTCAAGGCAGCAGAAAGCCAAGAAAGGAACAACTGATAGAGGATGACCAATCCACTGCCCAAAATCCCTCTGAGGACAGTAAGAGCCCAGAGAGGAATGATTATGGCGTTCAAATGCTAGAAAAGGGGGAAAATTGGCATTAAACGCCCAGTGGATGGCTAGTTCTGGCATCTAAACGCCAGAAGAGGGTGGCAATCTGGCATTAAATGCCCATACAGCACCCAATTCTGGCATTCAAACGCCAATGGGAGATCAGACACCTGCAAGTGCTGATAACAACCCCCTTAAGCAGGCTTCTCCAATAACCTGCAGGAAATAAACCTGCAACAACTAAGGTTGAAGAATATAAAGCCAAGATGCCTTATCCTTAGAAACTCCGCCAAGCGGAACAGGATAAACAATTTGCCCGCTTTACAGACTATCTAAGGACTCTTGAAATAAAGATTCCATTTTCAGAGGCACTTGAGCAAATACCCTCTTATGCTAAGTTCATGAAAGAGATCATAAGTCATAAGAAGGATTGGAGAGAAACTGAAAAAGCTTTCCTCACTGAAGAATGCAGTGTAGTCATTCTGAAAAGCTTACCAGAAAAGGTTAAAGATCCCGGAAGCTTTATGATACCATGCATATTAGAGGATGCTTGTACCAAGATAGCTCTATGTGATCTTGGGGCAAGTATTAACCTAATACCTCCATCCACTATCAAAAAGCTTGGTTTGACTGAAGAAGTCAAACCAACCCGAATGTGTCTCTAACTTGCTGATGGTTCCATTAAAATTCCATCAGGCGTAATTGAGGACATGATTGTCAAGGTTAGGCCATTTGCCTTTCCCACTGACTTTGTAGTGCTGGAAATGGAGGAGCACAAAAGTGCAACTCTCATTCTAGGAAGACCTTTCCTAGCAATCAGACGAACTGTCATTGACAGCCAAAAAGGGGAAATAACCCTGAGAGTCAATGAGGATGAGTTTAAGTTGAATGCTATCAAAGCTTTGTAGCATCCAGAAACATCAAAAGACTGCATGAGCGCTGATATCATTAACTCCCTGGTGGAAGAGGTCAATATGGCTGAGAGTCTTGAATCAGAGCTAGAGGACATTTTTAAAGATGTTCAACCTGATCTGGAGGAACCAGAGAAAACAAAAGAACCTCTGAAAACTCCTTAAGAAGAGGAGAAGCCTCCTAAACCCGAGCTTAAACCACTACCACCCTCCCTGAAATATGCATTTCTGGGAGAAGATGACACTTTTTCGGTAATCATAGGCTCTACTTTAGAATGAAAGGAAGAGAAAGCATTAATTCAGGTGCTAAGGACACACAAGACAGCTCTTGGGTGGTCCATAAGTGATCTTAAGGGCATTAGCCCAGCCAGATGCATGCACAAGATCCTATTGGGGGATGATGCTAAGCCAGTGGTTCAACCACAGAGGCGGCTGAATCCAACCATGAAGGAGGTGGTGCAGAAAGAGGTCATTAAGCTACTAGAGGCTGGGATTATTTATCATATTTCTGATAGCCCCTGGGTGAGCCCTGTCTAGGTTATTCCCAAGAAGGGAGGCATGACGTGGTTCATAATGAAAAGAATGAACTGGATACTACAAGAACAGTTACAAGGTGGCGTATGTGTATTGACTATAGAAGGCTCAATACAGCCACCAGAAAGGATCATTTTCCTTTACCATTCATAGACCAGATGCTAGACAGACTAGCAGGTCAAGAATACTACTGCTTTTTGGATTCCTATTCAGGTTACAACCAAATTGTAGTAGATCCTCAGGACCAAGAAAAAATAGCATTCACATGTCCATCTGGAGTGTTTCCTACAGAAGAATGCCATTTGGTATGTGCAATGCACCTGCAACCTTTCAAAGGTGCATGCTCTCTATCTTCTCGGATATGGTAGAGAAATTTCTGGAAGTCTTCATGGATGACTTCTCAGTATTTGGAGACTCATTCAGCTCCTGTCTTGACCATCTAGCACTTGTTATGAAAAGGTTCTAAGAGACTAACCTGGTTTTAAACTGGGAGAAATGTCACTTTATAGTGACTGAAGGAATTGTCCTTGGGCACAAAATTTCGAATAAGGGAATAGAGGTGGATCAAGCTAAGGTAGAGGTAATTGAAAAATTACCACCACCTGCCAATGTTAAGGAAATCAGAAGCTTTCTGGGGCATGCAGGATTCTATAGGAGGTTTATAAAGGATTTTTCAAAAAGTGCAAAACCTCTGAGCAATTTGTTAGCTGCTGATACACCATTTATCTTTGACACAGAGTCTTTGCCGGCGTTTGAGACTTTGAAAGCCAAGCTGGTCACGGCACCAGTCATTTCTGCACCAGACTGGACATTACCATTTGAACTAATGTGTGATGCCAGTGACCATGCCATTGGTGCAGTATTGGGACAGAGGCATGATAAGTTTCTGCATGTCATTTATTATGCTAGCCGTATTTTAAATGATGCGCAGAAGAATTACACAACCACATAAAAGGAGTTTCTTGCAGTGGTTTATGCCATTGACAAATTTAGATCTTATTTAGTAGGATCAAAAGTGATTGTGTACACTAACCATGCTGCTCTAAAATATCTCCTCACTAAGCAGGATTCAAAACCCAGACTCATAAGATGGGTGTTGCTTCTGCAAGAGTTTGATATAGAAATAAGAGACAGAAAAGGGATTGAGAACCAAGTAGCTGATCACTTGTCCCGGATAGAACCAGTAGCAGGAGCGTCCCTCCCTCCTACTGAGATCTCTGAAACCTTTCTGGATGAGCAACTCTTTGCCATTCAGGAAATACCATGGTTTGTAGACATTGCAAACTATAAAGCTGTGACGAGAGGAACTTTTTGCGTGGTCTAGAAATTTGCGGATAAATCCTCGTTGCAAGTATAGTTTCTAAACCTTCAAAAGTCCCTTCATACAAACGTTTTGGTTGTCACAAGTAACAAACCCCTAAATAAATTGATAACCGAAGTATTCAAACCTCGAGTCATCTTCTCAAGGAGCTGCAGGGAAGTATGTTCTTATTATTGGCTATGGGGATTGTAAATTGGGGTTTTGAGAATGAGGAGCAAGTAATTTAAGTGGCAATTAAAGTAAATGAAGAACAAGTAATTTAAATGGCAAGTAAAATAAATAAATGACTGTAAATAAACTTTTGGCAAGGTATAAGAAATTAGAGGTCCTATCCTGGCTATCCTTATCAATGATGATAATAATTGAATATTAATTCCACTTTGTTAGCCTTTACTAAGATAAAGGAAGGTCAAGGGATTAATTGAATTGATCTTCGGATCCTATTTTATTTTCTAAGAAAAGATTGGGATTCTTGAAGCTCAATTCAATCAACAAAGATAATAATTATCAAGCATGTTTGAGTTTGATAACTCCTGAGTTGCTGATTTCTTAACTAAAACCAAAAGGAGAAAAGTAAATCTATTGGAATAAGAATGTCTTCAGATTGGGAATAATTGTAACTAATAAATAAAGGAAAGCAATATTAACTGAAATACCTCAAATAACATTAATCCAAAATAATAATCTGTAACATGGAAGAATTCATAAATTAAATTGCAAAAGTAAATAATCAACTAAAATAATGAATAAAAGTAAAAGAGAAGCTTAAAGTAAAGGAACATTAAACCTGGGATCGAGAGTCACTCCCAAACTAAGAGAAATCCTAAATCCTAATCCTACAAGAGAGAGAGAATCTCTCTCTAAACTAAATCTAAATCATGAAAACTAAAACTAAAGTCGTCTCTCTATGAATGGATGCATTCCCTCACTTCATAACCTCTAGTCTATGCGTTCTGGACTTGGATTTGGGCTAAAAAGGGCTTCAGAAATGGCTGGGAGCATTTTCTGCAGTTTCTGGTGCGTGGCCTCTATCACGCGTCCGCGTGGGTCACACGGTCGCGTCATTCAGAGCTTTTCTTGTCACGCAGTCGTGTCAGTCATGCGGCCGCGTCATATGTGTTTTGCTTAAGGCGCGCGGTTGCGTCAGTCATGCGGCCGCGTCGCTGTTGATTCGCGCTTGGCATGCGTCCGCATCGCCCATGCGATCGCGTGGATGCCAGTTTCTTTATAAACTCCGTTTTGTGATTTCCTTCCATTTTTGTATGTTTCCTTTCCATCCTTTATTTCATGTTAATTACTTTTCATAAATAAAATCATTTTTATCATTACTCTCCTCACTAATATTTACAAGATAACCATAGCTTGCTTCAAGCCGACAATCTCCATAGGATCCACCCTTACTCACGTAAGGAATTACTTGGACGACCCAGTGCACTTGCTGGTTAGTTGTGCGGAGTTGTGAAAAGTGTGATCACAATTTTGTGCACCAAGTATGTCTCAAAGTGGGTGGAAGCAATGGCAACAACCACATGTGATGCACAAATTGTCCTTCAATTCCTTAAGAAGCACATTTTTACTAGATATGGAGTGCCTAAGGGTCTTGTCAGTGATGGTGGTCGTCATTTTTGTAACAAACAAATGAATAAACTACTTCACAAATACGGGGTGATGCATAAAGTAGCTACACCATATCACCCATAGACCAATGGCTAAGAAGAGCTTGCAAATAGGGAGTTAAAGAGGATTTTGGAGAAAACAGTGGGGAAGACAAGAAAGGATTATGCGAAAAAATTAGAAGATGCTCTCTGGGCATATAGAACAGCATTTAAAACTCCTATTGGAAAGTCTCCATTTCAGTTATTATATGGCAAGTCTTGTCACCTCCCTGTAGAGCTTGAGCATAAAGCCTTCTGGGCAACTAAACTCCTTAACCTTGATTCTCAAGCAGTAGGAGAGAAGAGGCTAATGCAACAAAATGAGTTGGATGAGTTTCGACTGGAGGCCTATGAAAATGATAAGATATTGATGACAAGTCATCTTATGCTAGTTTTTCAAGCAAATTTTCACTTGTTTCATTAGGTTTGATGCACTTTCTTTCATTGTAAGTAAATGATTTGGAGTGGAATTGCATGGTTTTGTTGAATCAATCAACCACCCTTTAATTGACACAAAATCATGAGGTTTAAGCTAAAATTAATTGGTTTTTAAATGATTTTTAAATCTTGTGAATTTGGTGATACTTTGTTTTTAAATGGTTTTGTTGAATCAATCAACCACCCTTTAACTAGCACACTAACTGTTTGAGATTTTGTCTCCACTAACCCTCGCTGCACTCAAGCTACTGAGTGTTCTATGTGCTTTTGCTTGCCGAGTATATGACAGAAGCAATTTTCTTCTATTTATCTTTTAAGCCCATTAATTGTTTGACATATTGTGTCAACTAACCTTCTAACCACATTTTGGCATGAGAATATTCAATCTTCATTTGGACTGTTTATGATTGTGAAGATCATGGAGGAGAACCCAACGAATCCCAGTCATTATGGGAGTAGTGTTCTCACCCCAGATGACAATGCAACCCATGAATTGAAGCATCCGCTCATCACCGTGGTACAAAACAACTGCTCCTATGGAGGAAATCCACTGGAAGATCCCATTCAGCACTTATCTACATTCTCAAAAATCTGTGACACGGTAAAGCCTAATAGTGTACATCCAGCCACAAACAAATTATTGATGTTCCCATTTTCATTGAAGAACGAAGCTGCTCAATGGCTTGAAGCCTTCCCACAAGGAAGCATCACCAGATGGGAGGATCTAGTGAGTGAATTCCTGGCCAAGTTCAAACAACCCCAGAAAATTTGTAAGCTAGAGGCAGAAATGCAACCATCCATACAAGAGAAGGGAGTGATGGAAGTTGAAAGTGTAAGTGCAATCATGGCCTAAAACAAGCAGATACACCAATAACTTCAGCAACAAATGGAGCTGATGAATAGGAAAATCAATGAGCTACAAACTACTGTAGTAAATGCACACAACCTACAAAACTCACATGGTTGGAATAAATCTGAAAAAGATTTTGGAGCAATTAACTATGAGCAACAAAGTCCTAAATGATTACACTCTCCAAACAGTACCTCAAGCTTGTTCCAACATAATTCTCAGGGTGATGTGTACAACCCACCCTGGATGACTCATTCCAACTTGAGGAGGGGTGAGCACCAAAATCAAGGACCAAGGGACCTCAATTATAATAGCCCCAGCTTCACAAACAAGTACAAACACCACCCTACCAACAACAACCATTACACACCACC
This sequence comes from Arachis hypogaea, assembly GCF_003086295.3. Taxonomy (NCBI): domain Eukaryota; kingdom Viridiplantae; phylum Streptophyta; class Magnoliopsida; order Fabales; family Fabaceae; genus Arachis; species Arachis hypogaea. The sequence goes on from NC_092053.1 coordinate 76,320,279, forward strand.
ACAACACACATACTTCCAACCCCATCATATTTCACAATTCTCCCAAAACAACTTTCATCAACCATCCCATTTGGAGCAACCACTACCAAATCCAAACTTCCAAAAAATCTCTAGTCTAGAGATAATGATGGAGAAATTCAGGAAAATTCAAGAGATGGCAAGACAAGATCAGGAAGCAGCAAGGAAAGATCAAGCCATAACAAGTAAAGACCAAGAAGCCTTAATCAAAAATCTTGAGAGGCAAATGGAACAAATGGCTAAACACATTGCAGAAATGGGTGAGAAAAGGGCAAATACCTTCCCCAAAGTCACTGAAGACAACCCGAAAGACAACGAAAAAGCTGCTAGGTGGGAGAAATGGAAAGCAATCATAGAGGAAAGTGAGAGGGCTATGGAAAAAGAAACAATCATCCAAGAAAAGCACCATAGAGAAGTTCCACAAGAAGAAACAGAGGAAAGGAAGCCCACAGCAAGAGGAGAAAATCAAAGACAACAGGATTTTCAACTTCCATGATCAAAGAATGGAGGATGTCAAGCTAATGACAATAAAGAAGCGCTTGTTGGGAGGCAACCCAACCTGAGGTAGTTTTCTTTCCATAGTTATGTCAATAAAAAGGCTAAGTAGCTTTTTCTATATTGAAGGAGCTAAGTTTAGCGTTGCACACCAAAACAATTTAAAAGAGAATGAAGGATGCTAAGTTTGGTGTTCCACCAAAAATCTCATTTAAAAACACATTCTCACCTTCTGCATAAAGGGTTAGTAGCTCCAAGCAATCAAAGAAACTACTTAACCAATGTCTGTTTTCTAGTTTTTAGTTTTATTGCTTTTGGCAAAGAAAAAGAGTTTCACATATGGTCAATTTGATGCATGAGAAACATTGGCAAGGTACTAAGTTTGGTGTTCTCACACCAAAGTAAGTTCAAAAGTCCACAAATAATTCATGCACGCTAACCAATTTCTCTTTCAAGTGCTTGGGGGAACAAGCAACTTTCAATATCATTGTAGAGATTTATCCAAGTTTTTGGAAAGATTCAGCATCATCAACCAAAGAGATAAAGAGGAATGTGAGGACCCGCAATGACGATAATGAGGAGTAAAGCAAGTGAACTCCAAAAGGTTGTATTGTTAAGTGATTATTTTACATCAGACATTGCTATGATTGAGAGTGATATTGTACCCCTGTCTGTCTGTCTAGTATAGTTTCTCTGTAATTCAATAATTAAGATACTTGATTATTCATAACACTATACTCTCCAAAACTTGCTTGCACTCAATGTCTCAAAAAGGCATCACATGATAGTTCTTTGAAAAGAAGGATTGATAAATTAAACAATTTTGAGGCAAGCAAAAGATTAAGAGAAGTGGTGGTTCTAGTTGTATGATTATGCATTGAGGTTGCATGCTTATGAAAACTTGCATGGGAGCTCATAGGCAGGACATAGAGTTCAAAGAGGTACTGTGGAATTCTCAAACATTTATTGATCCAAGAAGCAGCAAACAAAAGAAAATAAAGAAAATACAAAAACAAAAGAACATGGCCCAAGGTTCTGAGCATCAATTACTAGGCAGAAAAGAAGAAAGAAACAAGAACTCAAAGAGTTATTATCCTAGTAAATGCTTGTGGTCGAATTGTGTCAAAGAGAGAGGCTTGAGCAAGTAAATCCTTAGGGGTGCTTTAACACCTAATACCTTAAAACCAACTGGTTTAGGAGTATCGATTGAAAGCTTATCTAAAGAGCCACTTTGAGACATGACACTTAGAGTCAAGGCCAAAACACAGAAATTATAAGCTGCTTTAAGGTGATTAACTATAGAGAGATCTCCATGATATCATTTGGATGAAAGTCCTAGGACCTAAGACTTCTAAGATGTAGGGACTAGTAAGCACTGAAGCCCTTGCATGAGCATATAATTTAGAGTTCACCCACCACTGTCACTTAATCATTTCACTCACAAGACATTATAAGTTATTCTTCAATCCATTCTAATTGAAAGAACCTTTGAGCATAATTCTTTTCTTGCTTGGGGACAAGCAAGGTTTAAGTTTGGTGTTGTGATGACAAGTCATCTTATGCTAGTTTTTCAAGTAAATTTTCACTTGTTTCATTAGGTTTTATGCACTTTCTTTCATTGTAAGTAAATGATTTGGAGTGGAATTGCATGGTTTTGTTGAATCAATCAACCACCCTTTAATTGACACAAAATCATGAGGTTTAAGCTAAAATTAATTGGTTTTTAAATGATTTTTAAACCTTGTGAATTTGGTGATACTTTGATTGGTTGTTTTGATTATTTGTAGGTGAAGATAAAAAAAGAAAACAAGAAAGCCTGGCATAAGAAGCATAGCCCAAGGAAGGAAGAAGCGTGGCACAACACAAGGAGCAAGAGCCTGAAGCTCTTGCCAAGAGCCTAGAGCTCTCACAAGGAGCGCTACTTCAATGGGCCAAGGCCAAACAAGGGAAAGCTCAGCTCTTGCCAAGAACCGAGCGCTACAAGCAAAGGAGGGATCAAGGCAAATTTACAAAACTCAGCTCCTGCCAAGAGCTTTATCGTGGGCATTCTAAGAAAAATCCAAAGAAAAAAAGGTTGCTAGTGCACTCACCAATGTTCGAACTCATGAACAAGGGGGAAGGATGCAAGCGCTACCTTGCAAGAAAACAAGCCAAAATTGGCTTATTTGCATTCCCTGGGATTTGAGCTGGGAGCATGAGGGAAATAATGGAGGAAGTGCTACTTTGTTGCCAAGAAAAAGGAGCCATCAAATGCTCTCCCAATGGTTCGAGCTTGGGACCTCACTAAGGACAAGAAGGAAGCTCAGCTCTTGCCAAGAGCTGAGCACTACCTCCCTTGTCACATGAAGCATGTCACGCACAATTGGCACAAGGCCAGGGAACCAAAGTTCAGCTCGTTGCAAGAACCGAGCCTAGCCCTGGGAGCAACACCCATGGGCTAGGAAATTCAACAAAAATCCAATTTAATTCAATTCTTCACTAAATTTAGAAGCCCACCCAAATTATGAAATCCAAAAATAGGAAGTGTATAAATAGAAGCTGGTTTGATTTAGAAAAAAAACTTTTTTCCTTCATTTAGAATTTTACACTTTTACTTTCTTTTGAATTTTTGCTTTGGATCTCTGAGTTCTATTTTGGGGAATTGGGAAGGAGAATTGATCTCTCTTCTTCCTTGTTCTTGCTTCTGCAATTAGTTTTTACTCTTTGTTTTGGATCTTAGATGGAGAATTGAAGAAATTCTATTTCAATCTCACCTTGAGATCTCTCTCTGTTTATTTGTCTGCATGATTCAAGGAATTGTGATTTGGATCCAAGTTCTCCTTACTGCTTTCACTTTCTACTTCTTCTGCAATTGTTTCTACTTCTTTTGCAATTTTTCTTTGTTGGATCAAGGAAGGACTTGAGATCTAGACTTGTTTTCTAGTCTCCTCCACCCCTGAGATCTTCAACATCCCTTTAGTTATTGCAATTAAGCTACATTTTACTTTTTGTTTGGTTTCTCAATTCATCTTCTCTTGTTTAGATCTACTGCATCTCAATTCATCTTCTACTTTTCTGTTAATTGGTATCTACTTCTGCTTGTTTAAATTTCTGCAATCCCAGTTCCAAAATCCTTTTATGATTCACGCCATTTACATTTATTGTACTTTAAGTTTCAGTTATTTACGTTTCTTGCAATCTAAGTTTCTGCAATTTACATTACTTGCACTTTAAGATCCAACTCTCTTAATTTTTTTGCACTTTAAATTTTTGTCAATTATCCCTCTCCCTTTAAATTTCATGCAATTTAGCTTTAGTGGGATACAAATCACTCAAATCAACACTTGTTCGCTTGACTAAATCAACTACCTAACTAAAATTGCTCAATCCTTCAATCCCTGTGGGATCGACCTCACTCATGTGAGTTATTATTACTTGATGCGACCCGGTACACTTGTCGGTGTGTTTTAGGTGTTGGAAATTCGTTTCCAACCCATCAGATATACAAGGAAAAAGCTAAGAGATGGCATGACAAAAGGATCTCAAAGAAGGAGTTTAAACCAGGACAGCAAGTACTCTTGTATAACTCCAGGCTCAAAGTTTTCCCTGGCAAACTCAAATCTAAATGGACTGGCCCCTACTTGGTGACAAAGGTTCTCCCTTATGGAATCCTTGAACTCCTAGATGAAGCAACAAAGAGCAATTTCACATCAAACAGTCACAGGGCAAAGCATTGTTTGGGAGGCCCTTGGGACAAAGAGAAGGAGATTCAGAAATTAAGTTGAGTAAGAATGAAGGATGTCAAGCTAGTGACATTAAAAGAGCGCTTGTTGGGAGGCAACCCAACCAGAGGTAGTTTTCTTTTCCTAAACCATTTCAATAAAAAGGTTAAGTAGACTTATCTGTATTGAAAGGAGCTAAGTTTGGTGTTGCACACCAAAATAATTTAAGGGTGAATGAAGTATGCTAAGTTTGGTGTTCCACCAAAAATCTCATTTAAAAACACATTTCAACCCTCTGCATTAATAGTTACTAGCTCTAAGCAATCAGGGAAACCACTAAACCATTGTCTGTTTTCTGGTTTTTAGTTTTATTATTTTTATCAAAAGCACAAGGTTTCATGTAACTAATGCATCATAGACAGTAGCAAGGGACTAAGTTTGGTGTTCCCTCACCAAAGTAAGTTCAAGAATCTACAATAATTCATGCATGCTAACCATCTGCCTAAGTGTTTGGAAAAAAACAAGCAACTTCCAATAATTGTGCAGAAAAGACACTCAGCCTCTTAAAAGAATCATCACAAAGGGAAATGCAAAAATAAATGATGATGATGACAAAAGGAAAGCTGCAAGACACTCCTAAGAGGCTGTATTATCACAAAATTTACTCTGCTTTGAAATATGCTGAATGAGGAGCTGCTGTTTACCTTGATACTTAGTGCAAATAGTGCAAATTTTGATGTCTGTTAAATGCACTAGCTGCATTATGCTTGTTATCCTTCATCTGCTTAAATTTTGTCTTGTTTCCCTTTTGCATCAATAAGAGAAAATGTTTGAAATAAAAAGTGATTGTCCAATGTTGTAGGAATTAGAATAAAGACTTGTGGTGGTAATGGCTTCATTAGATGATAAGCTCAATAATAAAATCTGCAGAATAGAATGTTCTTTGTAGTGTGAACTCATTTGCTATTATAAAACCTTTTATTAATGAACATCCCTGGAAAATGAAGATAAGTAAGAAAGAGAAAGAAAAGAAAAGAAAAATAAGGATCGGCAACAAGAATGAAAGAAACAAATAACAAGGCTAGACACCAATAGCTTGAACCTTAGGACATATGCCTGTGGTGCTTCTTGTACTAGGATATGCTTGGACAATTAGGTTCTGAGGAGTCTTTCAAAACTTGGTAACTTGGATTAACTAATCCGGGATTACCAATCGGAAGTCCATTATCAAGAGCAACCTAGTTACAAAGCATTTAGTGACCCAAAGAGGTGCTGGGCATCAATGTTCCTAAGAAGAATTGTGAGCTAAGTGTCTGTAGTGAAGAGGTGTTGAGAAAAATTGAGCCAAAAGGCTGCTGCAACACTTGACACTGAGCTATCGTTGGAAAATATGTTTCTAACCAAAAGAAATAAGGAAAAAGCTAACAGGGATCAATAAAAGAACAAGGCATTATAGCAGCAACTCTAGTGAATCCTCAAAGAGACATTTCATATCTGTCAGCTAAGAATAAATTGAGCTGCATCTTGTCTGCATAAAATCCCATAGTTCAAATTCTATTACCTGCTAAATAAGGATATAAATGCTTCTCTGTTTTATCTCATTTCTTCTCATGTTTAGCGCTTGCTTGGGGACAAGCAAGGTTTAAGTTTGGTGTTGTGATGACAAGTCATCTTATACTAGTTTTATAAGCATTTTTCACTTGTTTCATTAGGTTTTATGCACTTTCTTGCACAATAAGTAAGTGATTGGAGTGGATTTTTATGATTATTTTGAATCAATCAAACATCATTTATTTTACACAAAATCATAAGGTTTATGCTAGAATTAATTGATTTTATGAATGATGCAAAGACTTTGTGAATTTTGGTGAGACTTTGATTGGTTGTTTGGTTGCTTGTAGGTGAAGAAATGAAGAATGGAAGAATCAGGGAAGCGTTGCGTGCAATTAGAGAACGCCACGCTCAAAGAGAATGGGTAGCGTTCAAAAAGTGAGCCTGGCGCTCACTAAGTCACCTTTTTGTGACTTTCACAATTTGGGGAGGAAGCTCGTGTCATCCATACTAAGGAGCACTCAAAATTAGAGCGTAGCGCTCACTAAGGTAGCGCTAATGAAGGCCATCCTACGCATCAAATGGTGCAATGCTCAACAAGTGAGCATAGCGCTCAATAAAGGAGCGCTAGTGGAAGGGAATTACGCACCAAAGCACCAAAGAGCCAGCGCTCAATAGGAGAGTGCTAGGAGCAACATGCGCACCAATTGGCGCACCAAAGAAAAGGAACGCATCGCTCATTTAGTGAACTGAGCGTTCCACTGGAGGGAGCAACCAAGCACCCTGACCAAGCCACCAAGCACCTCAAACCCACTTTCATTCAAGGCTAACCCAAAAGCCCATTCCAATTGCTCAATGACTGAAAATAGAAAGTGTATAAATAGGAGCAATTTTGATTTGAGAAGGACCTTTACTTCACACTTTTCTTTTACTTTTCTTTTTCTTTTGTAATTTTCATTTTTAGAATTTAGGGAATTGGGATCAGATCTAAGTTTTCTTGCTGTTTTGTTTTCTCTTCTGCAACTTCTCTCTTTTATTTTGGGTTTGGAATTCAGATTGAAGAACTCCACTGAAATTCTTCATTTGAGAATCATCTTTTGTTTTTCCTTTCTATAGTGATAAGAATTGGATCTTAATCTTCTTTTTTGTGTTCATTTTATTTCTTCTGCAATTTCTTTTTTACTTTTTGGTCAAGAGAGTAATCGAGATCTAAATCTTCTTGCTGTTTGATTCTTCTGCAATTTTACTTTCTACAACTTTACATTTAAGCTTGCTGTGATCTGAATTTACTTTTCATGCAATTTATTCTTCTGCAATCTGTCATTTCTGTTTTAGTTCTTCTAAAATTTCTCTTCATCTCATCCTTCTTTAATCCACTACACTTCTATTTTCTAGTTCAATTTGAATCCCAATACCCAAATCCTTTACTCTTAATGCAATTTAAGTTTCTTGTCAATTTAGATTCATCAAATTTCAATATCTTGCACTTTAAGTTTCAGTTATTTACCTTTCTTGCAATTTAAGTTTCAGCTCTTTTACTTTCTTGCACTTTAAGTTTCTGAAATTTACTTCTTCTGCACTTTAAGATTTTGTCAATTTCCCTTCTCCCTTTTATTTTCTTGCAATTTTACTTCTGTTAATCAAGTTTCACTCAAATTATCAAATATTCGCTTAACTAAATTCATCACCATACTAAAGTTGCTCAATCCATCAATCCCTGTGGGATTGACCTCACTCTTGTGAGTTATTACTACTTGATGTGACCCGGTACACTTGCTGGTGAGTTTTCTGTGGAATCATTTTTCCTTCATCAAGGTGTTGATGATAAAGTTGTATAAATAGTAAATTGTGACCCAAGAGGGTAGATTGTGTTGAAAATGGAAGTTTGGTATTGTTCTGGTTGGATGTGGTTTGAGGATTTTGGAAAATTTGGTAAATTGTAAATTTGGTAAAAAGGAAATTTTGGTAAACTTTGTCTTTGCCTCAGCTTTCAAAATTGATTGAAAGTTGTTTAGAATTAAAGTTTATTGAAAACTCTTTGAATCGATATAAAGTTTGTAGAATTTAGAATTTTGTAGAGGAAGTTATGATCATTCAAAGATTAGTGTAAAAATCTGAAATTTTTCAAAGTTGTAGAATTTTGTGATTTCTGGTATGTGCGCACGCACAACTCTGCGAAATTTTAACCTGTGCGCATGCACAGACCTGTGCATACGCACACGCAGAGGCAGGCAGTCTATTCACAATGTTAGCACAGCTTGTGCGCGCACATACCCAATGAGGAATTACAACCTGTGCGTACACACAGCCCCGTGCGCACGCACACGTTAGAAAGGCCAGTCTGTTGAGAGCGCTAGCACAGGTTGTGCAAGAGAATAGACATTTTGAATTTTAGTGTCTGTGCATATGCACACCTCTATGCGTACGCACACTTTTAAAAACTTCTTCTGGGTGTGCACACGCACCCCCTGTGCGTATGCACACACCCTGTTTCTCAAATTTAAATTTTGTTTTCAACTATTTCACCTTCCCAACAAGATTGTAAGCTTCTATGACACCATTTTAAGGCTTTTGGACATAATTTTGGGTATGAGAACATGGGAAAGAACTTTAGAGTTTTAGTTGATGTTATTTTGGAAAAATTAGAAAACAGAGGCTTAAGTTTCGGGTGTACTGAGGATGGTTTGATGACGTGTGAAGGTAGGCTGGTGTGTGGAATGAGAAATGATGAACTGTTGAGTTCGGAATTGAAATGTGAATTGATAGTGGTTGAGATGAGTCAAGGACTCTGAATGAGATGATGGATCCATGTATACTGAAAATATTTTCTAAAAACCACTGAAGTACTGATTTGTACTGAGATTATGAGACGTTATGCGCCCGGCAGGGATTGTGGTTAATCCTACCTGTCGAGGTAGTGGCGGTGGCGTAAGGAGGGTGGTTAATCTTGCTTACATTGAGATGTTAGGTCTGAGGCAAGAGTATCCCGCTCGCATCCCTTCGAATCAATAGAGCGTGCAGGCACAAAACCCTGGACAGTGATCTGAGCACTATATCTCGGGGGTTCCCAATGATAATTCCGAAGGGTGACATCTTGATGAATCCATATTTGATGATATATTTTGGCTATAATTGGATGGATTTCAAAACATAAACTCACACTTATTCACCAAAATAGCATACTTTTGTGTTTGATCCCTAAATTGAACCTAAATGTGAAAACATGCGTTTTTGTGCTTAAATTCAGCAATTTAATCCCACTTTTATTCCATTCGATGCCGTGATATGTTTGTTGAGTGATTTCAGGTCCTAGAGGCAAGAATGGTTTGGAAGAAGTGGAAGAAAGCATGCAAAAAGGGAGAAAACATGAATAAAACAAAGAAGAAAAGCATTTCAGCCTGTGCCCACGCACACCTTCTGTGCCCATGCACAGGGGTCAAGATCAGGACTTGTGCGTTCGCACAGGTCTGTGCCCACGCCCAGGAGGAAAATCAGCAAGTGTGCCCATGTACAGACCTGTGCGTCCGCACAGGTACCAGCGCATTCCTCCATTAAAATTGCACGTGGACTCGCATTTTGGGATCTTTTGGCCCATTTTTGATGGCTTTGAAGCATATTTGAAGGGAAAAAGACCATATTTTGGGGTCTTTTATAGTTCAAGCTTTGCTATTGGATTTTTCTATCTCATTGTAAGTATTTCTTTAATTTCTCTTTTAATTACATAACTTGTTCTACACTTTCATCTATGTTCATTTCTCTTGTCAGTATTTACATAGTCTTGCAATTTTGGATTCCTAGTTGTTTAATTTGATGTTTGATGGATTTTATATGTTTGTTTGAGTTATCTTTATTAATTTTGATCATTTATGGTTCATAGCTTTCATTAATTTAACAATTTTGCCATGTTTTATGTTTATGCCCACTATGTGTTCGATAAAATGCCAATTTTGATTTTAGGGTAATTTCCACCCCTTGGCTTGGGGAAAATGAGTATATGGATTACTAGAGTCATAAGATCTAACATTTAGTGATAATTCTTGGGTTGTTAGTTGTTATTGTTTCCACTAACGCTAGCTTTTTACTAAGGTAAGTAGTAAGTTAGCTAGGAATTGTGGATTAATAACAATTATGCTCACTTAACTTATCCTTCGATGTTAAGGGTTGACTTAGTGAGATTAATCCATCATAATTATCATAGTTGTGGTTATGGCAAGGAAGGGATTCTATAACTTGTCCCAAGTCAAGGTTTCATTTATGTTTTGAACCACTATTCCAGCACTTTATAGCATTACTTGTTTATATTACATACATAGTTCTTTTATTCTTTATTTGCAATTTTGCCTTGTTCTTCTATCTCTTTATTTGTTTGCTTCCTTATTATTGAAAACACCCCTTGTTTCCCACAACCAAAATTGTATGAACTTATTGTCACTAGTTCCTAGGGAGATAATTATGTTTTGAATCGTAACGTTATCTTGAATTGAATTTTGATTGAGAGGATCCATTGCCAGTTTGGACTATACTCACAATGGAATTACTTTATCTAGTCTTCCGAATTGGCATAAATTCTCCTCTATCAAATTGGCGCCGTTGCCAGGGAGCTAGCATCATGAGTGCTATATTTTGGTTGTTGTAAAAATGTCCATAGTGTGAATGGTACTTTTTGGTTGCTTGTTTGCTTTTGTTGGTAATTAGGATTTTGTTTATTTTGTTAATTGATGTCTTTAGTTGTTATTTACAATTTTCTCTATGAGTTATCACCCTCTTGGTTTGGAGTTTGGTTGTGCTTATTTTGTAGGGCTTGATAACCTCAATTTTGGATTGCATCATGGGATTGGAGCATCAATTTTAGAAGGAGCCACCTTCTTTATATTACAATGAGCCAAACCTTCCCCATTATGCACACCCAAATCAAGGATATGGTGGATCTCACTTAGATTATGCACCTCCACCACCATATGCCTATAGCCCATACCCTCAACATAACCTTCAATCACCACATTTTCAAACACCACACCAATACCAACAACCACATTCTTACATACCACCTCAATATACCTACCAACACGAGTCACCTTCCACACATATAACCTTTCCTCCAAGTAATGAAACTCATTTTTCACCGCAATGTGAAGTCTTTCCACCCTTGACCCAAGAACCACAAGACCTTCAAGCCTTTCTCCAAGAGCAAGAAGGATTCCGAAGGACACAAGGGCAATTCATGGCTACCATAGCCGAAGCGATGAACCGCTTGGTTCTACTTCGCTCATCCGATCAAGACACTTCTCTTGAAGAATGTGAAGGAACAACTAAAGAGTGTAGTGAAGAGAAAAGCATGGAGCCAAAATAGAAAGAAGAAGGGTTAGAGCTTGAAGTGCAACATGAGGAGGAAGGTGAGATATGTGAACCGGAGGAGAGAAAGAGAGATATGAGGGAGATTTATCAAGAAGAGGATTCCATCATTGATGACTTTTTTTCCTCCTTGGTCAATCTCCTTAATGATCCTAATGAGCCTTTTCCCATTGAGTTTGAGAAGTATATGGAGGTAGACTTCTCACAACCTCCATGTTATGATCTGAGTGATGGGGAAGAGGAAGTTGGTGAGGAAGCAATTCTGGTCCAAGAACATATTGAATGGGTGGCAATTTCACCTATGAGCTTCATTGGCCCCGATCAATATGCTATCTTGGAAACAGACTACCAACTCAAGGTCTTTCTTGGGTTGGTGAGTGGTAAAAAAAGGAATATTGGTAGCTAAGGGACTCCAAGGATCATCAACAAGGTTTATTCTAGAATCGGAGTTCAATGGTGTGTAGAGCACACTTGGGTGATTTTCGGAGAATGTTGGGTTGCTACAAAGGTCGCTTGAGAGCTTTTCCATCTGGCTTGGAGCATAGAAATAAACAAGAAGGTGACCAGATGCCTAGAATATGGGATCCCAGAAGAGGCTCAAAGTGCAAGCTTGGATGGAGATTCAAGGAGGAGTCAAAACACAAGCCACCTTAGCTAGAGTCTCCTCAACAAGTCCAACTTAAGGACTATAAACCAAAGTGCTAGGTGGGAGATACCCCACCATGGTAACATCTTTCTTACCCTTTCTCTTTGTTTATAGTTTTAGTTTATTGCATATTTGCTTGTCTTAGTTAGTTTAGGATTAGTTTAATTTCGAGTTTAGTATGTTAATTTTAGTACGGATCATGATTTTGTGATGTTTTGAATGTTTGGGGTTGATATATTGATGTACCAAGGGCTGGTACCTTAGTTTTGAAAAGGAAAAAATTTTTTGAAACACGGTATCTGTGCGTATGCACCCTGCTGTGCATGCGCACACGATTGTGTTTTTCACCTGCTGTGCGTGCGCACGGGCGTGTGCACCCGCACACTCCTTACAGCACCCTCTGGTCGTAGCACCAGCGCAGCCTGTGCGTGGGCACTGCCCTGTTTTTCTTGATCTGTGTGTACTCACTGCTTTGTGCGTATGCACGCCTCTTCCTTTTCGCGCCGTCTGTGTGGCCGCACCAACGTGTGTGTCCGCACGCCAATATGCAACCACTCTGGTGGGAGCGTTGGCATGGCTTATGCGCATGAACGCGACCCCCTATTTTTCGACCTTGTGCGAGCGCACGGACTTGTGTGTGCACGCGCACATGATCCCTTAAAAAAAAAGTTTTGTGCATCCGCACACTTAGGTGCGCACGCACGCATCATATTTCCCTCTGTCCGAAGCACTCACACATTCTGTGCGAGCGCACACCTCCCCTGTTTTGCCTATCTGTGCGTACGCACACAGATGTTATTTTAGGCAAGTATTGTTTGCATTTTTCTTTGAGCCCTAACGCACTTCCCGCCCACTCTATCCCTCTCTTCTCTTTCTTTTACCTTCTTCTCTACTTGTTTTACATAGTTTTTGTTGCATCTCATTTTCATTTTAGTAATTATATTAGTTTTGGTTTACTTGCTTGTTATTTAAATAAATTGCAAGTGTTTGCTTGTTATTTGATTGGGTTGCTTGTTGATTGAATCTCATTGCCTTCAATTATTATCAAATAATTGGAATTGCACATTTACATTTTGTTGCATATTAGGTGAAACTTTTATAAGTGGGCATGGAATTTAGTGAATTGAATTGAGTCACTTGTGCATCATGGATTTTAAATTAATATAATCACATCACAAGGTCCTTGTTTCTTGTTAATGCCTTGCATTTGATTGAGTTGACCTAACTTAAATCTATCAAGTTTGTCACCTTTTTGTAACAAACACATTAACCATGTGATTATTTGATTATGCCTAAGGATGAATAAGTAGTTCTCTTCATCATTGAATTGGTTATTGCTTATTGTGCTATTTTATTAATCTTGCACTTTCACTTGCACAATTTCAATATCTAATATGTCCTACATTCAATTCACTCTTGTTGTAGTTGCCTAAGCTTACTTTTTGATTGTGTGGATGCCATTTTAACCAGCTGTTGTGTGTATTTTAACCTCGTGCACACTTGGAATACACACATGGCTCATTTTCATCATCCACACCACTATGCAAACTCCTCAATTAGATGCTTATTAGTCTCCCCCTGCCCTTTTGTGCTACTTGCCCTATGATTCTTAATTATACTTTATCCATTCTTTTTTAGGATGAGATGTGAAGGCAAGGAGCGGGAGAGGAGAAGGACACCGAGAAGGGTGATGCCAAGCATACATTGGACTTGACGATTTCCCCACAACCCAAACCCCCACATCTGCCAGTTGAAGGCAGAGCCATTCTCCCTGGATTGTGTTTGTGCACAGAGGACTGATGAGAGGACTTTTGTATGGTTTAGAATTCACAAATGGATTCTCGTTGCAAGTATAGTTTCTAAACCAAACAATAATCTTTTCATACAAAAGATTGTTTGTCACTCGTACAAACCCCTAAATTTATAAACCGAAGTATTGGAACCTCGGGTCGTTCTCCCTAGGAATTACAATTAAGTGTTCTTGTTATTGGTTATGAGATATTTTGGGGTTTTTTATAAGAGGCGTGAAATGTAATGACAATGAAAATAAACTAACAATTACAAAGGTCTTGGCAAGGGTTGGTGGTCAAGGATCTCTATCCTTATCACTAACCACAACATGAGAATTGGCAAGGATCAATCCAACTAAGTCAACCCCTAACTAATAGTAGAGGAAAGTCAAGTGAGCTATATCAATCCAAGTCCATAAGTCCTAGTTCTCCACCAAATCAATTAGTGAGATCTAGAGTTAATGGCTCCCAATCATCAATCACTTGGACATTAGTAACTCAAGAGTTCCTAAGTTACCTTCCCAAGCCAAGAACATAAAATTCTATTCTAAAATCCAACTAAGCATTTTATCAAATACTTGGAAGGCATAGAAGGAAAGCATAGTAAATTGCAAGAATTAAAGGAATCTACAACTACAAAAGTAAGAGATTAACAATAGAAAGGCAAAACAATAGAAAAGTAAACTCATAACTAGAAAAAGCATTTTAACAAACACATAGAAGGCAATAAAAGTAAACAATATGAATTGTAAGAATTAAAGAGAGATCTAACTAGAATAGCAAGAAGTCAACAACAGAGAAGGAAGACAATTATGAAACAACAAAGAACTTACCAATTGCATTGAAGAAGAAATGTAGATCTACAAAAGAAAGTTCATAAACAACAACTAATAGTACAAATGAATTACAAGAGTAGAAGAATTCTACAATCTACAAGAGAATAATTGAAGATGAAAGAGGAAAATTAAGAGAGAAGAAGAAGAAGTAGATCTAGATCTAAAACCTAATCTTAATTCTAGAGAGAAGTGAGAGCTTCTCTCTCTAAAACTAACTAAAGCATAATAAAACTAAACTAATGACTAGATGTCTCATCCCTCTTCAATCCTTGGGTTAAATAACATCATAAATGAGTTGGATTGGGCCCACAAGGCTTTAGAATTTGCTGGCCACTAATTTGCTTTTAATGAATCATGTGCAAATCGGTGCATACACGTAAATGCCGCGTGAGCGCCCCCTAAACGTGATGCAACTATGGCAAATCTTATATCATGTCGAAGCCCCGGATGTTAGCTTTTCAACGCAACTAAAACCGCATCATTTGGACTTCTGTAGCTCAAGTTATGGTCGATTAAGTGCGAAGAGGTCGGCTTGACAGCTTTTGCGATTCCTTCATTTCTTCATGAGTTCTCCATTTTTACATGCTTTTCCTTCATTCCCTTGATCCAATCTTTGCCTCCTAAATCTGAAATCACTTAATAAACATATCAACGCATCTAATGGAATCAAGGTGAATTAAATTTAGCTATTCTATGTCCTAAAAAGCATGTGTTCACTCTTAAGCATAATTAAAAGAGAATTTACAAAACCATGCTATTTTATTGAATAAATGTGGGTAAAAGGTGATAAAATCCCTTAAATGAAGCATAAGATAAACCCTACAAATGGGGTTTATCAACCTCCCTACACTTAAACCAAGCATGTCCTCATGCTTAAACCAAGAGAGAGCTAAGGGTATCAACATTTATTCAATGAAATCTAACTAAATGCACCCTACCTATATGCAACTATCTACATGAATGCAATTACTTGGTCAAAATAAATCAATTCCCAAGGATACATATATGAACAAGGGCCAAAGGTATTAACAACCGTGCTAAACCACAATCGAATTGAGCTATTGATGCACGAAAAACTTGTCTCTCAACAAATCTCCCTTCGGCAAGTGTACCGAATTTGTCGTCAAGTAAAAACTCACAATAGAGTGAGGTCGAATCCCACAGGGATTGATTGATCAAGCAACTTTAATTAGAAGAATGTTCTAGTTGAGTGAATCTAGAATTTGGGTTGAGAGTTGCAGAAAATAAAATGGCGGGAATGTAAATAACAGAAAAGTAAATGCTAGAATTAAAGGACTGGAAGTAAATGGCTGAAAATAAATTGCAGAATTGTAAATGGGAATGGGGGATTTGCTCATAAAAGTAAATGGCAGAAATTAAAGAGAATGGGTAAGATCAGAGATGGGGGAGTTCATTGGGCTTAGGAGATGTTGCAATTCTCCGGATCAAGTTCATTTTCATCTCTTCCTCAATCAATGCACTCATTGATCTCCTTGGCAATCTTAAGTGATTGAATTACAATTTCTTGCAATTTAATCTCTCAAATCTTGATCAATAGCCAATTCCTTGGTCAATTGCTCATGAGAAGAGATGAAGTATGGTCACTGATTATACCACACGCATTTCCCAAATCAAGTATTGAGAGGGTTATAGTCACATACCCATCCAAACCCAGTTTGGTCCAGCATGAGAAAGCATTTCTAGCTTGATATCTTCATTCCTCTTTCAAGGTTCAAAAGAGATCCAAGTTTGAATAGCTTCTCTTCCAAGATAACTACTCAATGTGGATGAAGATCGAAAGCTTTCAAGTAAAATCAAGAAAAAAGATAGAAGAAGAATAATGAAAATTAGTATTGATCCATCAAATTACAACAGCGCTCCCTAACCCAATGAAAGGGATTTAGATGTTCATAGCTCTTGAAAATGAAAATAAAGATAGAGAATACATCATAGAACTAGAAATTGCAGAAAAAGTAAAATACAAAGAGTAATTCTCTTTTTCCAACTTCCAGCCCCCTTTAACGTTAGAGGCCATGTTAACTAGGTTAACGTGGGCTCTAACGTGGCCACTCATGAGTGTTTGCCAACGTTAGTGACAATGTTAAGTGTCACTAACGTTGGCTCAACTTCCCTTCTCCACGTTAGAGTGCACGTTAACTTAGTTAACGTGACTCTTAACGTGGGCAATGATGGCTTTGAGAGTGTTATTGGCAATCACTTTTCTCATTAACCTTGCAAGTTACCTCCCTTTCCTTGCTTCCTTTGGTCCTGAAATCAAGCAACAGAGTGCATCAAAGTTCTAGTCCAAGTCATGGGTAATGCAGCATACAATTTGTCACTAAATTCATGCAAAATCCTCATGAAATAATGTAAAATGCACAATGTATGCTTGAATCAAGGTGTAGGTGAATATCTACCCAAAACTAGCTTAGTTCCTAAAGAAATACATGAAACTACCCTAAAAACAGTAAAGAAAAGGTCAGTGAAACTGGCCAAGATGCCCTGGCATCACAACACCAAACTTAAAGCTTGCTTGTCCCTAAGCAAGTACTGGAACAAGAGAATGATGAATGGAAATCCAGAGGAATGAGTCATTCTTGTGGAAGTCATGTTACTGATTTTATGGTGGTTTCATACATAGCAACTTAGGTTCATTCCATTACTGGCTTTTAGACTTTTATCATGTCCCTAAACACTTACTTTGTTTATATCCCATGAGACTTTTATTCATTGATCCTTTTATTGTTATTTCAAGGGTTATTTGTGTTATTTAGGCTAAGTGCTCTGTAAGGGGGCAACTCTTTAAGATAAGCTTTCAGCCAACACTCCTGAACCACTTGGTTCAAGGTGCTAGGTGTTGAAGCATCCCTAAGGACTTACTCCCTCAAGTCTCTCCCCCATACATACACACCACAGGCATATAGTTCATTTATTTTCTTTCTTGAGACCTTGGTGTCCAGCACCTCTTTGGGTTACTAAATGCTCTGTAGTGAGGGTTACTCTTGATAGTGGATTTTCAGCTGATAATCCCGGGTTAGTTAACCCAAGTTACCAGGTGATAAAGCACCCCTGAGAGCTTATTCATCCAAGTAGATCCCTCACACAGGAGCACCACAGACACTTGTCTCATGGTCCAAACCATTGGTGCCTAGCCTTATTGCTTACTCTTTTTTCTTTTGTTTTTCACTTCCCTTGTTCTTTCCCTTTTCTCTTATTAGGATCTTGTTATTAACTTAGTCTCATGGGTATATCCGAAGTCAAGTATTCAGGATAGATAGTTGTCCTCCTAGCCTTGTGGTTGAACCAACTTAGCTAACTTATGACTACCCCAAAGATTCATGAATGCACTTCCACATTATGAACTCTACTCTGGTCCTTTAAAAACATAAACATTCTCTTCTTCATTTGATTTAAAGGGACAAGCTTACAAGAAAGTAAAGTAAGGATGCAGTGACATAAAGACTAGTGCACATAGACTTTCTTCAATACCAAAAACTTAAAAGACATAATTGAAAAAGGTTTAAACATAACATGGAAGCAAGTTCTATTTCATACAAGATCTTCCTTATTTAAAACATAGAAAAAGATGGAACAAAGAAGGAACTCCACCACCTTTTACTGTTGTGGATGTCCATGCTCTTTTCCTTGCTTGTCCTCCTTGTTTCCTCTTGTATTTCCTCGCATCCTTGCCAATCTTGCTTGCTTCCAATCCTCAAGTGCCTTCCGCACTGACTCATGACTCTCTTCCACCCTTTGTCTTTCCTTTCATGCTAATTCATCCTTCATTTCGTCATACTTGGCTATTCCTGGATGCAATATTGGCAGCTGTCCCACTAAGTAATCGAGCCTGGCTTGAGTGTTTATATGATGTCCTATTTCGCTCATGTAAACTCCTTCTGTGAATGCCCTTTGCTCATCCAATAGTTCTGCCTGTTCTATTTGTCTTCGATTCATCTCATGTATGTGCGCCCCTTGATGTGCTTGGATGTTGATTAGCCTCTGGGTGGATTCTTGTTGCTCGTTTTGCCTTTGTTCCATCCTGTTGAATGTTTCTCCCCATTGTTGTCCTTGACTTAGTTGCTGTTCCATCATTTGCCTTTGCCACTCACCTTGCTGAGTCATCCATCTTGAAAGTGTTTCCTCTTGCTACCCCATCATCTGTAGTTGAAGCTCTTTCTGTGCTCCTTTTGGTTTTCCTATTTGTGGTCTTCTTTGTTGTTGAGCAGGTGTAGTATAAACCAATCTCTCGAGTGTAACTGGCCTCCCTGGGTTTACCCAGTCTGGATTGCTGTCCTCAAATACTACCTTGGCCTTGTTGCATAAGCGGAGAATGGTGCTGGGGTACCAAAGCCTGGCACCTGAATCAACCTTCTCAGCCGAATCTTGAATCCCCTCGGCGATGAGCTCATTCACATTGATTTCCCCACCCTGTATTAAGCAATGCACCACAGTAGCTCGATTGATGTTTACCTCTGAATTATTTGCAACTGGTAGAATGGACCTCCTCACAAGTTCAAACCACCCCTTGGCTTCAGGGCTCAGGTCTCCTTTCTTGATGAACTTGGGTCTCCCATCTGTGTACCTCTCCCAGTCAGCTGCTATAACACAGATGTCTACCACTATCTCTGAGAGCTCATTATTATCAGGGCTTCTACTTATCCTTGCCTGATAACTTTCCTCATCAAAACGAGGTGATTTCAGGTGAAGAACTCTTGTTATGGCATTCGGGCTGAAGTCCACCTCTTTTCCTCTTACGTAACTTTTGAAGGTTGGGGCCTTGGTTTTATCTTCTCTTACTACATTAGCATAAAATTCTTTGATGAGGTTTCCATTGATCTTCCCCTCTGGACTTGTGAGCAATTGCCACCCCCTCTGTTCGATTTTCTCCAGAATTTGTGGTGACTCATCTGCATTGATTTGGAAGATTAACTCTGGCAATATCTTTCTCGCCCTTATCCGTTCGAATTCACATTCATGAAAGGCAGTTTTGAATTTCTTCTCATCGAAAGGAACACTCTCCATGGGTTCCTTCCTCTTTTGCCTCTTTGAGCTTGATGATGCCATAAATTGAGTTGCTGTTTTGAGGTGGAGGTTGGAGGATACGGAGAGATGAGGAATAGGTTGGCTAGGACAGAGTATGATGAAGGGGTTTGAGCAAGCCAAAAGTATGAAGTGTGGAGAGTGGGAATTTGAGTCTGAGGAATGATCATGCACTAAGGTTCACTTATATAGGGAGGTCATGAGTGGATGGAAGGTGTGGATTGCAAGGATTGTTGCTTGATGGACGGTTGGGGTTGTGTATGAAGGAAGGACAAGGATCATCACTTAACGAGAGTGATTGGTTCGGTCTTCAAGGGTCTTCTTTCTCCAATGTTGCATGGCAGCGTTTCCCCATGCGTTCCCTCTTGAGACATGTGTGTAGTGCTCTTCATTAAGTGGCGAAATCTCCCCCATTTAATTGTCCAATCAATCCCTTTTGATGCTCCTTTTCTTTTCCTATAAAGACAAACTAAGAAAAGTAAGAAAAGATATTAAAATGACCATATGAACTTTACGGCTAATATTAATAAAAGGGAAGAAAGGATTTGATTGTTTATTTATGAATTCCAACTAACTAACTAACTATTGGTGGGTCCTTATATGCATTTTGGTGGCACCATGGGGTGACACCAAACTTAGTTTGAAGCAATGTAATGAAAAGTTTTGTTCAAAGCTACCAAGACTAGCATGCATCTTGGTTTGCTTTGAACACCAAACTTGTTCTTCACTATATACTGCATGATAAAGATTTCACCAAGTGTTTGTCAAGTTTGGTTGAAATTCATAAACATTGATTTATTCATTATTTTAAAAACATATAAAACATGGGTTGCCTCCCATGAAGCGCTTCTTTAGCGTCACTAGCTTGACATTTTTTTCTTCATCAGGGTGGTTGGTAATGCTTAAAGTCCTCCCCTTTTGCTGTGGACTTATATCCATTGGTTGGATCAATGATCTCCACATGTTCCAGGGAAAGAACTCTGTTGATAGTGAAGACCTTGGGTAACTGAGATGGTACAGTGGGGAGATTAGGGGGAATATCTGGGAAGTAAGCTGAGACAACTCTATCCCCTAGAGAGAAATCTTCCGTAGGGATTTTCTTGTTCCTCCACCTCCTTGGTACCTTCTTCTTTGTTTCTTTTGATGTTGCCTTCCCCTTGGTGACCTCTTTTTCTAAAGGAGTTGTGGTGCTGTCTTCACCTGCCTCTAGAGGTTTACGTTTCTCCAACTTTTCCTTGAGCTGTGGCAATTGCTGTTTTCCTTGTTTATCTATTCAGGGGATCTCAGAATAAACTGGCTGTGCTTCAGTGCTTGTTTCCTCCTTCAGTGTCTCATTATCATTTGTGCTTAGTTCCTTGTCCTCTTGATCTGTTTCTTGTGAGAGTTTGAAAATATTGAAGCTGAGTCATTCATCATGGATTCTCAATATTAGCTCCCCTTTCTCTACATCGATAAGTGCTCTGGCCGTAGCTAGGAATGGTCTTCCCAATATGATTGGATGAGTGTGACTCTCTTCCATGTCCAGGATGACAAAGTCTGTTGGGAGAAAGTATTTTCCAACTTTTAGCAACACATTTTCCACCACTCCTATTGCTTGATTTTGAGTTTTGTCAGCCAGTCTGATGATTACATCTGTGGGTATTATCTCATTGATCTGCAGCCTCTTTGCCAGGGATAAGGGTAGTAAGTTGATGCTGGCCCCCAAATCACATAGTGCTCTATCGAACATAGTTTCACCTATGGCACAAGGGATGTGAAAACTCTCTGGATCTCTTCTTTTTGTAGGCAACTCAGGTTGAATAAGGGCACTACATTCCTTGTTCATCACTATAGTCTGGCCTCCTTTGAGTGAGCTTTTCCTGGGAAGAAGTTCCTTCATATACTTGATGAATGCAGGCATTTGTTGAATTGCCTTGATGAATGGTATGTTCACATGCAGAGATGCAAACAAGTCTAGGAACCTTGAGTATATTCTTTTTCCCACAGCACCATTGAGCAGTTGAGGGAAGGGTGCATATAGCTTCAGCAGCTCTTGTTGTGAGATTTCTGGTTCTTGGCGATCTCTATCCTCCTCCTTTGTTGAGTTGTCATCAGGTTGTTTGCAAAGTTTGCCTTGCTTGTCTTCAGTCTCTTGATCACTCGCAGTGACCATTTTGCAATATTCCCATCTTACTTTCTTTGCTTCTCCTTTGGGGTTTTTCTCCGTGTCATTTGGGAAGCTATCAGTAGGTTTGGGAATCTTCTCAGCTAAATATCCCACCTGAAATTCCAACTTTCTGATGGTCTCTTCCTGGTTCTTAATATTGGCTCGCACCTCCTTTTTGAACACCTTATTTTCTTGAATCTCTTGGCATATTCTTTCAAGTATGGCTTCAATCTTAGAGAGCTTGTCATTAATTGATGAGTGATTCGGAGCAGATGTGCTGTTTTGGTTTTGATAGGCGTGTGGATAAGTGTTGTTGTGGGGGTGTTGAGATGTCCTCTGTGTGAATTGCTGGTGAGCTGCATTGTTGTTAGAGTTGTAACATCTCTGGTCTTGGTTTTGATCTTGCTCACTTCCCCACCCAAAGTTTGGGTGGTTTCTCCATCCAAGGTTGTAGGTCTTGGAGTATGGATCATAGTTTTTCCTTGGTGAATTCCCAATGTAGTTGGCTTGCTCGTGACTCCCCTCTGCTTCTTCATTCACTCCTTCTTAGGTTGTTGATGAAGTGGAGATTGCTGCTACTTGGTTCATCTCCATCTTCTTGGTGAGGTCAGCCAGCTGCTGGGTAATGAGCTTGTTTTGGGCCAACAGAGCATCTACATTATTTAGCTCTATTACTCTTCTTGTTTTCCCTCTTTCGGAAGCATAGAAGTAGTCGTTCTCTGCTACTGTTTCAATAACATCTATGGCTTCCTCAATAGTCTTCTTCTTGTTCAAAGATACTCCGGATGAATGGTCTACGGCCTTCTTTGACTCATAAGAGAGTCCTTCATAGAAAATGTGCAGCTGCACCCATTCGTTGAACATGTCAGGTGGACACCTCCTTGTTAAGTCCTTGAACCTCTCCCATGCTTCATATGGAGTCTCACCATCTTGTTGCCTGAAAGTTTGGACCTCAGCTCTCAGCCTATTGATTCGTTGAGGAGGGTAAATCTTGGTAAAAATTTGTTCACCACGTCTTCCCAAGTTGTCAAGCTTTCCCTTGGGAAGGATTCCAGTCACTTGGCTGCTTTGTCCCTAAGTGAGAATGGAAATAGGAGCAGTCTATAGGCGTCAGGGTGAACACCATTAGACTTCACTGTGTCACATATTCTCAGGAAGGTGGTCAAATATTGATTGGGGTCTTCTTGAACACCTCCTCCAAACGAGCAGTTGTTCTGAACAAGGGTGATGAGCTGTGGTTTAAGTTCAAAGTTGTTGGCATGGATTGTTGGCTTTTGGATGCTACTTCCACAATTTCCTGGGTTTGGATTGATGTAAGAGCCCAAAACTCTTCTATCCTCCCCAGCATGATTTGCTCTACCTCCTCCCCCATGGTTGTGATCCTCTTCTTCATGATGGTTTTCCATGTTGTCTTCCATGTTTGTTTCAAAGAACTCCTCTTCTTCCTCAGCACCAACCACTTTCTTTCCTCTTGCCTCCCTCTTTAATCTAAGAAAGGTCCTCTCAGGTTCAGAATCGAAGAAAGTTGAAGCCCCGCTTCTTCTCCCTGTCATACAACCATCAAGTGCAAGCAAGAAAAGATAGGTGCAGAAAGTATTTGTGTCAGAATTACTGTTAGTTGTGGGTGATGCAATATATCAAACAGTTAGTGGGTTAGCAAACAGAATTGAAAATAACAAAGTAAAACAAAAGAGTAGAGGGGGAAGGGAAGAAGTTTAACGAAAACAAAAAGTAAATCAATCAAATAGAGAAAGAAATTCACAAAAATAAAAATGCTCAATCTAGTGAACTTCCAATTTAATCATTGTTGATGCACAATCAATCCCCGGCAATGGTGCCATAAACTTGAGGCACGGAAAACTTATCTCTCAACAAATCTCCCTTCGGCAAGTGTACCAAATTTGTCGTCAAGTAAAAACTCACAATAGAGTGAGGTCGAATCCCACAGGGATTGATTGATCAAGCAACTTTAATTAGAAGAATGTTCTAGTTGAGCGAATCCAGAATTTGGGTTGAGAGTTGCAGAAAATAAAATGGCGGGAATGTAAATAACAGAAAAGTAAATGCTAGAATTAAAGGACTGGAAGTAAATGGCTGAAAATAAATTGCAGAATTGTAAATGGGAATGGGGGATTTGCTCATAAAAGTAAATGGCAGAAATTAAAGAGAATGGGTAAGATCAGAGATGGGGAGTTCATTGGGCTTAGGAGATGTTGCAATTCTCCAGATCAAGTTCATTTTCATCTCTTCCTCAATTAATGCACTCATTGATCTCCTTGGCAATCTTAAGTGATTGAATTACAATCTTGCAATTCAATCTCTCAAATCTTGATCAATAGCCAATTCCTTGGTCAATTGCTCATGAGAAGAGATGAAGTATGGTCACTGATTATACCACACGCATTTTCCAAATCAAGTATTGAGAGGGTTATAGTCACATACCCATCCAAACCCAGTTTGGTCCAGCATGAGAAAGCATTTCTAGCTTGATCTCTTCATTCCTCTTTCAAGGTTCAAAAGAGATCCAAGTTTGAATAGCTTCTCTTCCAAGATAACTATTCAAAGGGATGAAGATCGAAAGCTTTCAAGTAAAATCAAGAGAAAAGATAGAAGAAGAATAATGAAAATTAGTATTGATCCATCAAATTACAACAGAGCTCCCTAACCCAATGAAACGGGTTTAGTTGTTCATAGCTCTTGAAAATGAAAATAAAGATGGAGAATACATCATAGAACTAAAAATTGCAGAGAAAGTAAAATACAGAGAGTAATTCTCTTTTTCCAACTTCCAGCCGCCTTTAACGTTAGAGGCCACGTTAACTAGGTTAACGTGGGCTCTAACGTGGCCACTCATGAGTGTTTGCCAATGTTAGTGACAATGTTAAGTGTCACTAACGTTGGCTCAACTTCCCTTCTCCACGTTAGAGTGCACGTTAACTTAGTTAACGTGACTCTTAACGTGGGCAATGATGGCTTTGAGAGTGTTATTGGCAATCACTTTTCTCATTAACCTTGCAAGTTACCTCCCTTTCCTTGCTTCCTTTGGTCCTGAAATCAAGCAACAGAGTGCATCAAAGTTCTAGTCCAAGTCATGGGTAATGCAGCATACAATTTGTCACTAAATTCATGCAAAATCCTCATGAAATAATGTAAAATGCACAATGTATGCTTGAATCAAGGTGTAGGTGAATATCTACCCAAAACTAGCTAATTTCCTAAAGAAATGCATGAAACTACCCTAAAAACAGTAAAGAAAAGGTCAGTGAAATTGGCCAAGATGCCCTGGCATCACAACACCAAACTTAAAGCTTGCTTGTCCCTAAGCAAGTACTGGAACAAGAGAATGATGAATGGAAATCCAGAGGAATGAGTCATTCTTGTGGAAGTCATGTTACTGATTTTATGGTGGTTTCATACATAGCAACTTAGGTTCATTCCATTACTGGCTTTCAGACTTTTATCATGTCCCTAAACACTTACTTTGTTTATATCCCATGAGACTTTTATTCATTGATCATTTTATTGTTATTTCAAGGGTTATTTGTGTTATTTAGGCTAAGTGCTCTGTAAGGGGGCAACTCTTTAAGATAAGCTTTCAGCCAACACTCCCGAACCAGTTGGTTCAAGGTGCTAGGTGTTGAAGCACCCCTAAGAACTTACTCCCTCAAGTCTCTCCCCCATACATACACACCACAGGCATATAGTTCATTTATTTTCTTTCTTGAGACCTTGGTGTCCAGCACCTCTTTGGGATACTAAATGCTCTGTAGTGAGGGTTACTCTTGATAGTGGATTTTCAGCTGATAATCCCGGGTTAGTTAAGCCAAGTTACCAGGTGATAAAGCACCCCTGAGAGCTTATTCAGCCAAGTAGATCCCTCACACAGGAGCACACAGACACTTGTCTCAAGGTCCAAACCATTGGTGCCTAGCCTTATTGCTTACTCTTTTTTCTTTTGTTTTTCACTTCCCTTGTTCTTTCCCTTTTCTCTTATTAGGATCTTGTTATTAACTTAGTCTCATGGGTATATCCAAAGTCAAGTATTCAGGATAGATAGTTGTCCTCCTAGCCTTGTGGTTGAACCAACTTAGCTAACTTATGACTACCCCAAAGATTCATGAATGCACTTCCACATTATGAACTCTACTCTGGTCCTTTAAAAACATAGACATTCTCTTCTTCATTTGATTTAAAGGGACAAGCTTACAAGAAAGTAAAGTAAGGATGGTGCTCTGTTTTTTTTTTCAAAATTTCTCTATATTTTTGCACCAATCCAAGCATTCCAAACCTCAAAACAACTACCAAAACACCATAGAACCTTATTTAACATACTAAACTACCAAACAAAATCAATAAATCAATCAAAACATGAAATTATACTAATTCTACCAATATGTACAAAAAGAGAAAATGAAAAGAAATTACCATAGTGGGGTGTCTCCCACCTAGCACTTTTGTTTATTGTCTTTGAGTTGGACTTATGGGGTGCTCCATCAAGGTGGCTTGTGCTTGAAGCCATCCTTGAACATCCACCAACGCTTGCATTTCCAATGAGCTCCATTCTTCAAGTTCAATTCTCTCAAGCTTTGATGGAGTTCTTCTTAGACTATGGGCTCCCAAAGTTGATCCTCATGTATGCCGGGATCCCATATCTTGTTTCTACACCCATCTTTGAGTTTATTATCATTATTCTACTTGGGTGGCATAGCCTTGAACGTGTAGCCATAATGAACCTAGAATAATGTTTTCAACCACTAGCCATCTCCCTTTTACTCTTAAAGCCACAAATATGTCTAAGTTGACCATCAGTCTCAAGCAAACCATATTCAAGGGGAATAATAAAGCTTAAGTATAAGGAATTTATCCACTTGAATGAAAAAATGGATGGTGGTGGCTTGGGGAGAGGTATCTCCAATGTGCTTGTAAGCTCTACTCCCTTATGTTCTTCCTTGATCACTTCCACCTCTTCACAAATGTCTTCACTTTCAATCCTTTGTTCATCAATTTCCTCTAACTCTTCTCCATCACTCAAATCATAAATGAGAGGTTGAGAGAAATCTACCTCCACATCACTTTCTATCACATTGGGAGAAGGTTCTTCAAATTCAAAGGATTCATCATCAAGAAGATTGGATGCATGGTCTTCATCACCAAGGGAACTCAATTATTGCTTCATTCCCTCCAAGTCTTCATTCAAAAATTGTTTTGGAGGTTGTGCACTCTCCTCCTCAACATCAAATTCAATCTTCTTGGAGAGGTTCTCTTCAACTCTAAGTTCCCAAGGAGGTTCCGCATCTCCTAACTCTTCAACCACTTCTTCCTTTTCTTCAATGATCATAGGCTTCTCTAATTGCTCTAATACAAAGTGGCATTCCTCATCACCTACCGAAGTTTCCAATCCCTCCTTCATGCTATGCTTTTTAATTAATTCTCCATATGTGACCATAGGAGTGCTTTGAGTGCTCAAGTATTGGGAGGCTAAAATGATTACTACCTTGGTCAAGGTAGCCACAAATTCTAGTGTCTCCCTTTGCATTTCTCCTTGCCCTTGAAGTATAAGGCTAAGAATTTCATCCATTGAGGATTGGGGTGGATAGGAGGGTTCAATGTCTTGGAGAATGGGTTTGTAATAGGAAGGTGGTTCTTCTTGGCAAGGTGGTGGTGTACAGTGAGGTGGTTCTTGGGAGTAGTAATCTTGGAATGGTGGTTCCATGTATGGCTCATATGGTTCAAAAGGTGGTTGGTAGGATGGATATGGCTTAGGGTCATGTGGAGGTGTTTGGTGATAGGGGGCTTGTGAGTATAGTTGAGGTTCATGTTGAGGATATGATTCATAGGCATATGGTGGTGGTTCTTGAAAGTCACAAGGATGCTCACCATAGCCATTTGATTGGTATGTATCATAGAATGGTTCTTCTTCATAGTGCATTGGTGGAGGTTGTTGCCAAGAGGATTGATCATATGCATATGGCTCCTCCCACCTTTGATTGTCCCATCCTTGATACACATCCTCATTGAAGCTCCCATTTCCTATAACATAGTTAGAACCAAACTCATAACCAAAGTGAAAAGTCATGATAGCAAGAGAAAAGGAAAATAGAATCAAATAAGAAACAAAGAAAACCAAATCCTAAAACTAGCATGAGCTAACAAAAGCAAACATATTCACACTATTCACATATATACAATAACCAATAACACAACACCATTGCAATTCCCCGGCAACGGTGCCATTTTGATGAGAGGACTTTTGTACGGTTTATAATTCACAAATGGATTCTCGTTGCAAGTATAGTTTCTAAAAAGATTGTTTGTCACTAGTACAAACCCCTAAATTTATAAACCAAAGTATTGGAACCTCGGGTCGTTCTCCCTAGGAATTACAAAAAGTATTCTTGTTATTGGTTATGAGATATTTTGGGGTTTTTTTATAAGAGTCATGAAATGTAATGACAATGAAAATAAACTAACAATTACAAAGGTCTTGGCAAGGGTTGGTGGTCAAGGATCTCTATCCTTATCACTAACCACAACATGAGAATTGGCAAGGATCAATCCCACTAAGTCAACCCCTAACTAATAGTAGAGGAAAGTCAAGTGGGCTATATCAATCCAAGTCCATAAGTCCTAGTTCTCCACCAATTCAATTAGTGAGATCTAGAGTTAATGGCTCCCAATCGTCAATCACTTGGACATTGGTAACTCAAGAGTTTCTAAGTTACCTTCCCAAGCCAAAAACATAAAATTCTATTCTAAAATCCAACCAAGCATTTTATCAAACACTTGAAAGGCATAGAAGGAAAGCATAGTAAATTGCAAGAATTAAAGGAATCTACAACTACAAAAGTAAGAGATTAACAATAGAAAGGCAAAACAACAGAAAAGTAAACTTATAACTAGAAGAAGCATTTTAACAAACACATAGAAGGCAATAAAAGTAAACAACATGAATTGTAAGAATTAAAGAGAGATCTAACTAGAATAGCAAGAGATCAACAATAGAGAAGGAAGACAATTATGAAACAACAAAGAACTTACCAATTGCATTGAAGAAGAAATGTAGATCTACAAAAGAAAGTTCATAAACTACAACTAACAATACAAAGGAATTACAAGAGAAGAAGAATTCTACAATCTACAAGAGAATAATTACAGATGAAAGAGGAAAATTAAGAGAGAAGAAGAAGTAGATCTAGATCTAAAACCTAATCCTAATTCTAGAGAGAAATGAGAGCTTCTCTCTCTAAAACTAACTAAAGCATAATAAAACTAAACTAATGACTAGATGTCTCATCCCTCTTCAATCCTTGGGTTAAATAACATAAAAAATGAGTTGGATTGGACCCACAAGGCTTTAGAATTCGCTGGCCACTAATTTGCTTTTAATGAATCATGTGCAAATCGGTGTGTACGCGTACATGCCGCATGCGTGCTCCTTAAACGTGATGAAACTATGGCAAATCTTATATCATTTCGAAGCCCTGGATATTAGCTTTCCAACGCAACTAGAACTGCATCATTTGGACCTCTGTAGCTCAAGTTATCGTCGATTAAGTGCGAAGAGGTCGGCTTGACAGCTTTTGCAATTCCTTCATTTCTTCATGAGTTCTCCATTTTTACATGCTTTTCCTTGATTCCCTTGATCCAATCTTTGCCTCCTAAATCTGAAATCACTTAATAAACATATCAAGGCATCTAATGGAATCAAGGTGAATTAAATTTAGCTATTCTAAGTCCTAAAAAGCATGTGTTCACTCTTAAGCACAATTAAAGGAGAATTTACAAAACCATGCTATTTCATTGAATAAATATGGGTAAAAGGTGATAAAATCCCTTAAATGAAGCATAAGATAAACCCTACAAATGGGGTTTATCAAGGACCATGCAACGCTTAAGTGTGGGGGAGGATTCGTCATTTTGGGGAGTAAACTTACTTTTCCGAACACTTTGCACTTTATTTTTGTTTCTTTTATTGGGTTTCCTATATATATTTGGAGTGTTTTTTATTGTTGTATTGCAGTTTTTTCTAGTATATAATATATATATTAATTTTGTCCTAATTGTTCATGTTACTTTTTGGTTGTTGAAATATAGGAATAGAACTAGGAAATTTTTGAAAAGTTGCATCCATTACAACATACATACGCATATAGGAATAATTTTGGTGAAAAACAACAAGAATTTCTAAGAATTCTTTTTCAAGGGCATTCTATTGAATTGATTTGGAAAATTATTTTTTACCCTTGCTTGAATGATTTTTTATGGAACATAGAAGGGTGATAGAACAAAACAACCTTGTGAGTTGTTGAGCCTTAATGAGTGGTTACACATTTTAACTACAATTTTGTTCATTGTGTGCTATACTCCTTCTATGATTGTAATCTTGGTTTTGCTTGATTCTTTATTTCCAATGTTTGATGTTTGAATGCATTGAGCATGATTGAGGCTATCTTTGTATTAAAGCCCACTAACCCATATAGACTTACCCTTGCATCTACCATTGTTAACCCCTTTGAGCTTTATTTACACCATTATTTTTAACATAACCACATCAAAACCCTAAGCGTAAAACAATGGAATCACCTTGAATTGCATCTTTGATTAGCTTAGATTGACGTGTGTGTGTCATTTAAGTGTGGGAGAAATTTTGGGAAACATTGGTAGTGAATGAAAAAGTGTATTGGGTATGCATTGAAAAAGAAAAATTTTGGAAAATGGGTTCACATTCATGTATCAATTTGCTTTAATCATATGCATTTGTCCTAGAAAAAGGAAAACAAAAGAAAAAAAATGAAAAAAAAATAATAATAAGAGGGGACAAAGGTTGCCCCAAAGAAAAAAAAATGAATAAGAAATGCATATGTGTTTTGAATAGAAACTAAGGCATGAATGTGTGTGTGAAAAGAAGTAATGGGTGGCTAGAATGCATTTTTTTGTGGGTTGATTGATATAGGTTGAGTTAGGTACTTGAGCTAATCAAAGATTCAATCCTTTAGTCCACTTAGCCATATACTCATCCTACCCTTACCCCAACCCCATTACAACCTTCTAAAGACCTCATGATACTTGCATACATGCATCAAATACATGGTGATTGTTAGATGAAAAGCAATTCCTTGAAAGCATGATTAAAGGAGACTTGAGTAATTAAACCCTAAACATCGAGTGATTAGAGTGCATACACACTTAGTGAGGGTTCAATCACTCAATTCTATTATTCGATACTTTCTTATCATGCATTATTGCAAGTTGCTTCTTTTTTATGAGTTAAATGAATTCTTTAGATTTTGATTGCATTGACCTACTTCTTTGATTAGCCCTATATATCTATATACTTGTTTGGGAATTTGATACTATAGTATATATAGGTATATATAGTATATACATACATGCATGCATATAGATAGTTACATGCAATAAGTTGTTTCCCTTTTATCCTTCTCCTTTGTATGTGTTTAGCATGAGGACATGCTATTGTTTAAGTATGGGAGAATTGATGAATCCATATTTGATGATATATTTTGGCTATAATTGGATGGATTTCAGCACATAAACTCACACTTATTCACCAAAATAGCATACTTTTGTGTTTGATCCCTAAATTGAACCTAAATGTGAAAACATACGTTTTTGTGCTTAAATTGAGCAATTTAATCCCACTTTTATTCCATTCAATACCGTGATATGTTTGTTGAGTGATTTCAGGTCCTAGAGGCAAGAATGGTTTGGTAGAAGTGGAAGAAAGCATGCAAAAAGGGAGAAAACATGAAGGAAACAAAGGAGAAAAGCATTTCAGCCTGTGCCCATGCACACCTTCTGTGCCCATGCACAGGGGTCAAAATCAGGACCAGTGCGTTCGCACAGGTCTGTGCCCCACGCACAAGGCAGGGTAAAATCAGGACCTGTGCACACGCATAGGCTATGCCCATGCTCAGGGCAGAATGGAAATCAAGACCTATGCATCCACACAGGTCTATGCCCACGCACAGGAAGAAAATCAGCAAGTGTGCCCATGCCCAGACCTGTACGTCTGCACAGGTATCAGCGCGTGCCTCCATTAAAATTGCACGTGGACTCGCATTTTGGGGGCTCTTTGGCCCATTTTTAAAGGCTTTGAAGAATATTTGAAGGGGGAAGCAACCATATATCATACCATACATTACCATACTTCAGAGATATAGTTTTTAGGAGTAGCTTTAGGGTAGTTAGCTTAGGTTTTCTCTCTAGTTCATTAGGGTTTTAATTAGGTTTTTAATGTAGAATTTTATAGTTCAAACTTTGCTCTTGGATTTTGCTATCTCATTGTAAGTATTTCTTTAATTTCTCTTTTAACTACATTACTTGTTCTACACATTCATCTATTTTCATTTCTCTTGTCAATATTTACATAATCTTGTAATTTTGGATTCCTAGTTGTTTAATTTGAAGTTTGATGGCTTTTATATGTTTGTTTGAGTTGTCTTTATTGATTTTGATCATTTATGGTTCATAGCTTTCATTAATTTACCAATTTTGCCATGTTTTATGTTTATGCCCACTATGTGTTCGATAAAATGCCAATTTTGATTATAGGATAATTTCCACCCCTTGGCTTGGGGAAAGTGAGTATATGGATTACTAGATCCATAATGTCTAACATTTAGTGATAATTCTTCCACTAACGCTATTTTTTTTTACTAAGGTAAGTAGTAAGTTAGCTAGGAATTGTGGATTAATAACATTTATGCTCACTTAACTTATCCTTCGATGTTAAGGGTTGACTTAGTGAGATTAATCCATCATAATTATCATAGTTGTGGTTATGGCAAGGAAGGGATTCCATAACTCATCCCAAGTCAAGGTTTCATTTATGTTTTGAACCACATTTCCATCACTTTATAGCATTACTTGTTTATATTACATTATTTTTTAATTGCAATTTTGCCTTGTTCTTTTATCTCTTTATTTGTTTGCTTCCTTATTATTGAAAACACCCATTGTTTCCCACAACCAAAATTGTATGCACTTATTGTCACTAGTTCCTAGGGAGAATGACCCGGGACTCTAAATACTCTCGGTTATAATTGTGCTTTGAATTGTGACATTATCTTGAATTGAATTTTGATTGAGAGGATCCATTGCCGGTTTGGACTATACTCACAACATAAATACTTTATCTAGTCTTCTGAATTGGCATAAATTATCCTCTATCACATCTCCATGGAGATGTGTCGGGTTGGCAGTTGAACCGACAATGTGATATTACAGCCAGTAGGACAGGCATTCATCATATGCATTTTCTATCTGTTTGTTTGCTTTGCCGACTTGTAATTGTATGCCTAATTGAATAACATGCCTATTTGCTTACTTGAATTACTTGATCAATTTCCTTCGATTCTCTATCCACTTCCTCAACATCACTCTCCTCTTTAACATCCCTCCCAAACTTCGTGGGAGAGGGCTCTTCAACTTGAGATTCCCTTATGTGCTCAACATATCCTAAACATCCAACCACTACTTCCTTTTGTTCACTAATTTCCACCTCCTCCTCTTGTTGTACTTCTTGTTTTAATTCTTCCTGCTTACCATGGAGCTTCAAGTTTACTCCCTCGCCAAGCTCTTTGGTTGCTTTTCCACATTCAACAATTGGAGCGCCTTGATCGCATAAGCTTAGGCGGGATGAGACCATGTTACCAATGGCTTCTACCATGATTGCCATTTTTGCTCTTAACTCCGAAAACTTCTTTTCATCTTCCTCTTGTCGCCTTAAGATATGAGATTCAAGATCTCTCAATTCCAACATGGGGGCTTCATCAAAAGGTGATGGTGAAAGAGAAGGTTCATTGTTCGAGGGAAGGTTGTTATAATTGGAAGGTGGTTCATATTGGTAAAATCCTTCAGGTGGTGTGTGTGGACCTTGTGGTTCATGGGAATATTGGTGTTGGAAAGGTGGTGGTTCTAGATGCGGTTCATATGGTGGTTGGTATGGTGGGTATGGGTTGGGGTCATATGGAGGTAAATGGTGGTAGAAAGCTTGTGAGTAAGGTGGTTCAAAATTATATTGTGAAGGGGGTTCATTTGTATGTGGTGGTTGTGGTTGACAATCACAATAAGGGTCATCACACACATTGGATTGGTATGCATTAGGATTAGGATTATACCCATATGAATTCGGAGGGGGTTGTTGCCAAGAAGGTTGTCCATAAGCTTGGGACTCCTCCCATCTTTGATTTCCAAATCCTTGATGCACATCCTCATTGAAGCTTCCATTTCCTACAGCACAGTTTGAACCACATACATAGCCAAAGTGTTGGGAATTCATAGTGATAAGATAAGACAAAAATAAAACCAATAAGAAACAAAGAAAACAAAATCCTACAACTAGCAAAAGCCAACAAACAAACCAAAAATCAAGCTATTCACAATATATACAATAGCCAACAACATAGCACCATTGCTCATCCCCAGCAACGGCGCCATTAATTTGATGATAAGGATTGCTCGATGGTCCATATTTTCTTCCTAAAGAAAGGAATTACTTCGTTGTAAGCATAGCTCTAAACCAACAAACAACTCTCACATCAAATTAAGATATGGTTTTGTCACAAGTATAAATCCTAATGAAAATTTACCGAAGTATTTAGAATCCGGGTCGTCTTCCTAGGAATTGCAATGAAGTGTATGCGTATTGGCTATGGAGGGGTAAAAAGGGGGGGGTTTGATTAATAAGAGGGAAAGAAATTAAATGACAAAACGCGTAAATCAAACAAGTAATTAAAATAAGCAAGATAAAGGACTCTTGGCTAAGACTTAGATAATTGAGATCACTATCCTTGTCAACAATTCAAACATTGATAATTATGTGGAACCGAGCTCATTAGGTCTACTCACTAAATCCTTAAGTACGTAATGTCTACTCCTAGGCTTGGAGTACGTCAAATGGCTTGATCAACATCAATCCATAAGTCCCAACCTAGCTACTAATTGACTTAGTAGTAGGCTAGAGTCAATGGTTATCAAACATCTAATGTGCAATAAAAGTAAACATCACAAAATGCTAAAATTAAGGAGACCCATGGTGCACGAAATTGTGATCTCAGGCAACGGCGCCAACAACTCTGTACGCACGTCTTAATAAATCGTTTTTCATTCACAACATCGATACAACTAACCAGCAAGTGCACTAGGTCGTCCAAGTAATAAAACCTTACGTGAGTAAGGGTCGATCCCAGGGAGATTGTTGGTATGAAGCAAGCTATGGTCATCTTGTAAATCTCAGTCAGGCGGATAATAATTGATTATGGAGTTTTCGAAAATACTAATAAATAAATAGAAAATAAAGATAGAAATACTTATGTATATCATTGGTGAAAATTTTAGATAAAGGTATAGAGATGCTTTCGTCCCTCTAAACTTCTGATTTCCTGCTATCTTCATCCAATCAGTCCTACTCCTTTCTATGGCTGCCTTTATGTAAGGACATCACCATTGTCAATGGCTACTTTTCATCTTCTCTGGAAAATGGTCCTATGCGCTGTCACTGCATGGCTAATCATCTAGAGGCATCACCGTGGTCAATGGCTGCATCCTATCCTTTTGTGAAAATGGTCCAAATGCTCTGTCACAGCACGGCTAATCATCTGAGGTTCTCGATCATACTGGAATAGGATTCACCCTCCTTTTGCGTCTGTCACTATGCCCAGCACTCGCGAGTTTGAAGTTTGTCACAGTCATTCAATCCCAGAATCCTACTCGAAATACCACAGACAAGGTTTAGACTTTCTGGATTCTCATGAATACTGCCATCAATCTAGCTTATACCACGAAGATTCTGATTAAGAGATCCAAGAGATAATCATTCAATCGAAGGTAGAACGGAAGTGGTTGTCAGGCACGCGTTCATAGGGAATGATGATGATTGTCACGTTCATCACATTCATGTTGAAGTGCGAATGAATATCTTAGAAGCGAAATAAGTTGAATTGAATAGAGAAATAGTAGTAGTTTGCATTAATTCATGAGGAACAGCAGAGCTCCACACCTTAATCTATGGAGTGCAGAAACTCTACCGTTGAAAAATACATAAGTGAAAGGTTCAGGCATGGCCAAATGGCCAGCCCCTTTGATCTAAGAACTAGACGTCTCAAGATCATAAGATGTCTAATACAATAGTAAAAAGTCCTATTTATACTAAACTAGTTACTAGGGTTTACAGAAGTAAGTAATTGATGCATAAATCCACTTCCGGGGCCCACTTGGTGTGTGCTTGGGCTGAGCTTGAAGTTTACACGTGGAGAGGTCATTCTTGGAGTTGAACGCCAGTTTGTAACGTATTTCTGGCGTTCAACTCTGGCTTGTAACGTGTTTCTGGCGTTTAACTCCAGACAGCAGCGTAGAACTGGCGTTCAACGCCCTTTTACGTCGTCCAAACTCGGCCAAAGTATGGACTATTTTATAGTGCTGGAAAGCCCTGGATGTCTACCTTTCAACGCAATTGGAAGCGCGCCATTTTAAGTTCTGTATCTCCAGAAAATCCACTTTGAGTGCAGGGAGGTCAGAATCCAACAGCATCAGCAGTCCTTCTTCTACCTCTGAATCTGATTTTTGCTCAAGTCCTTCAATTTCAACCAGAAAATACCTGAAATCATAGAAAAACACACAAACTCATAGTAAAGTACAGAAATGTGAATTTAACATAAAAACTAATAAAAACATCCCTAAAAGTAACTAGATTATACTAAAAACATACTAAAAACAATGCCAAAAAGCGTATAAATTATCCACTCATCACAACACCAAACTTAAATTGTTGCTTGTCCCCAAGCAACTGAAAAGCAAATAGGATAAAAAGAAGAGAATATACTATAAATTCCAAACTATCAATGAAACATAGCTCCAATCAGATGAGCGGGACTTGTAGCTTTTTGCCTCTTGAATAGTTTTTGCATCTCACTTTATCCATTGAGGTTCAGAATGATTG
This sequence comes from Arachis hypogaea, assembly GCF_003086295.3. Lineage (NCBI taxonomy): Eukaryota > Viridiplantae > Streptophyta > Magnoliopsida > Fabales > Fabaceae > Arachis > Arachis hypogaea. Next base: position 76,356,813 of record NC_092053.1, read on the forward strand.
GCATCTATAGGAACTCAGAGTTTAGAATGATTGGCATCTCCTAGTTCAGTATGTTGATTCTTGAACACAGCTACTTTATGAGTCTTGGCCGTGGCCCTAAGCACTTTGTTTTCCTGTATTACCACCGGATACATAAATGCCACAGACACAAAATTGGGTGAACCTTTTCAGATTGTGACTCAGCTTTGCTAAACTCCCCAATTAGAGGTGTCCAGGGTTCTTAAGCACACTCTTCTTTTGCTTTGGACCTTGACTTTAACCGCTCAGTCTCAAGTTTTCACTTGACACCTTCACGCCACAAGCACATGGTTAGGGACAGCTTGGTTTAGCCGCTTAGGCCAGGATTTTATTCCTTTAGGCCCTCCTATCCACTGATGCTCAAAGCCTTGGGATCCTTTTTATTACCCTTGCTTTTTGGTTTTAAGGGCTATTGGCTTTTTGCTCTTGCCTCTTGGTTTTAAGAGCTTTTGGCTTTTTTTGCTTGCTTTTTCTTTTTATTTTTTTTCGCCTATTTTTTTTCTGCAAGCTTTATTCTTTGCTGCTTTTTCTTGCTTCAAGAATCATTTTTATGATTTTTCAGATTATCAAATAACATGTCTCCTTGTCATCATTCTTTCAAGAGCCAACATATTTAACATTCATAAACAACAACTTCAAAAGACATATGCACTGTTCAAGCATTCATTTAGAAAACAAGAAGCATTGTCACCACATCAATATAATTAAACTAAGTTCAAGGATAAATTCAAAACTCATGTACTTCTTGTTCTTTTGAATTAAAATATTTTTCATTTAAGAGAGGTGATAGATTCATAGGACATTCATAACTTTAAGACAAAGTTACTAAATACTAATGATCATGTAATAAAGACACAAACACAGATGAACACTTAACATAGGGAAAACGAAAGACAGAGAATGTAAGAACAAGGAATGAGTCCACCTTAGTAATGGTGGCGTTTTCTCCTTGAGGAACCAATGATGTCCTTGAGCTCTTCTATGTCTCTTCCTTGTCTTTGTTGCTCCTCCCTCATTGCTTTTTGATCTTCTGTAATTTCATGAAGGATGATGGAGTGCTCTTGATGTTCCACCCTTAATTGTCCCATGTTGGAACTTAATTCTTCTAGGGAGGTGTTGATTTGCTCCCAATAGTTTTGTGGAGGAAAATGCATTTGAGGCATCTCCGGGATCTCATGGTGATGAGCTTCATGCGTCTCTTGAGCTCCATGAATGGGCTCTCTTGTTTGCTCTATCCTTTTCATAGTGATGGGATTCTCTTCCTCAATGGGAATGTCTCCTTCTATGTCAATCCCAGCCGAATTGCATAGATGGCAAATGAGGTGAGGAAAATCTAACCTTGCCATAGTGGAGGACTTGTCAGCCACCTTGTAGAGTTCTTGAGGTATAATCTCATGAACCTCCACCTCTACTCCAATCATGATGCTATGGATCATGATGGCCCGGTCTATAGTAACTTCAGACCGGTTGCTAGTGGGAATGATTGAGCGTTGAATAAACTCTAACCATCCTCTAGCTACAGGCTTAAGGTCCATTCTTCTCAGTTGAACCGGTTTGACTTTTGAGTCAATCTTCCATTGAGCTCCTTCCACACATATGTCCATGAGGACTTGGTCCAACCTTTGATCAAAGTTGACTCTCCTTGTGTAGGGGCGTGCGTTCTCTTCCATCATTGGCAAGTTGAACGCCAACCTTACATTTTCCAGACTAAAATCTAAGTAATTCCCCCAAACCATGGTGAGATAATTCTTTGGATTCGGGTTCTTACTTTGATCATGGTTCTTAGTGATCCATGCATTGGCATAGAACTCTTGAACCATTAGGATGCCGAATTGTTGGATGGGGTTAGTTAGAACTTCCCAACCTCTTCTTTGGATTTCATGTCGGATCTCCGGATACTCATTTCTCTTGAGCTTGAAAGGGACCTCGGGGATCACCTTCTTCTTGGCCACAACATCATAGAAGTGGTCTTGATGAGCTTTGGAGATGAATCTTTTCATCTTCCATGACTCGGAGGTGGAAGCTTTTGTCTTCCCTTTCCCTTTTCTAGAGGATTCTCCGGTCTTGGGTGCCATAATGGTAATGGAAAAACAAAAAGCTTATGCTTTTACCATACCAAACTTAGAATATTGCTCGCCCTCGAGCAAGAGAAGAAAGAATAGATGAAGAAGAAGAAGAAAATAATGAGGAGAAGAGGGAGGGGTGTATTCGGCCAAGAAGAGAAGAGAGGGTTGTGTTGTGTGAAAATGAGGAAGAATGGAGGGCTATATATAGGGAAGGGACGGGGTTAAGGTTCGGCCATAAGGGTAGGTTTTGGGTGGGAAATTGATTTTGAATTTTGAAGGTAGGTGGGGTTTATGGGGTAGGTTTATGGGGAAGAGTGGATGGATGTGAGTGGTGAAGTGGTTACAGGGAAGAGAGATTGAGGTGATTGGTGAAGAGTTTTAGGGAAGAGTGTTTATTGGGAAGAGATGATGAACATTGAGAAGAGGGAAGAGAGTGAGTGGTGGTAGGTGGGGATCCTGTGGGGTCCACAGATGCTGAGATGATCCTGTGGGGTCCACAGATCCTGAGGTGTCAAGGAATTGCATCCCTGCACCAATTAGGCATGTAAAATGCCTTTGCATGCAATTATGGCGTTTAAACGCCGAATTGATGCTTGTTCTGGGCGTTCAACGCCCAGATGCAGCATATTTCTGGCGTTGAACGCCAGCCAGATGCTTGTTTCTGGCGTTCAGCGCCAGCTCTTCTTCACTGTGCATTTCTGGCGTCTGAATGCCAGGATGCTGCTTGTTTCTGGCGTTGAACGCCAGAAACATGCTCTGTTCTGGCGTTGAACGCCAGACAGATGCTCCTTAATGGCGTATAAACGGCAGTGAGATCCTCCTCTAGGGTGTGATTTTTCTTCTGCTGTTTTTGATTCCATTTTCAATTTTTATATTTATTTTGTGACTCCACATGATCATGAACCTAATAAAACATGAAATAACAATAAAAATAAAATTAGATAAATAAAAATTGGGTTGCCTCCCAACAAGCGCTTCTTTAATGTCAATAGCCTGACAGTGGGCTCTCATGGAGCCTCACAGATGTTCAGAGCATTGTTGAGACTCCCCAACACCAAACTTAGAGTTTGGATATGGGAGTTCAACACCAAACTTAGAGTTTGGTTGTGGCCTCCCAACACCAAACTTAGTGTTTGACTGTGGGGGCTCTGGTTGACTCTATTTTGAGAGAAGCTTACTGTGCCTCTTTTCCATGTTCACAGAAGGACAACCTTGAGTTTGAAACACAAGGGAGTCCTCATTCACTTGAAGGACTAGTTCACCTCTGTCAACATCAATCACAGCTCTTGCTGTGGCTAGGCAGGGTCTTCCAAAGATGATGGATTCATCCTCATCCTTCCCAGTATCTAGGACTATGAAATTAGCAGGGATGTAAAGGCCTTCAACCTTTACTAACACGTCCTCTACTTGTCCATAAGCCTGTTTTCTTGAATTGTCTGCCATCTCTAATGAGATTTTAGCAGTTTGCACCCCAAAGATTCCCAGTTTCTCTATTACAGAGAGGGGCATGAGGTTTATCCCTGAACCAAGGTCATATAGAGCTTTCTCAAAGGTCATGGTGCCTATGGTACAAGGTATCAGGAACTTTCCAGGATCCTGTTTCCTCTGAGGCAATCTCAGTTGATCCAGATCACTCAGTTCATTGGTGAACAAGGGAGGTTCATCTTCCCAAGTCTCAATACCAAGTAATTTGGCATTCAGCTTCATGATTGCACCTAGGTACTTGGTAACGTGCTCCTTAGTAACATCCTCATTCTCTTCAGAAGAGGAATACTCATCAGAGCTCATGAATTGCATAAGGAGGTTTAATGGAATCTCTATGGTCTCTAGTTGAGCCTCAGATTCCTTTGGTTCCTTGAAGGGAAACTCCTTATTGATCACTGGACGTCCCAGGAGGTCTTCTTCACTGGGATTCACGTCCTCTCCCTCCCTTACAGGTTCGGCCATGGTGACCAATTCAATGGCCTTGCACTCTCCTTTTGGATTTTCTTCTGTATTGCTTGGGAGAGTACTAGGAAGGATTTCAGTGATCCTTTTACTCAGCTGGCCCACTTGTGCTTCCAAATTTCTAATGGAGGACCTTGTTTCATTCATGAAACTCATAGTGGCCTTAGATAGATCAGAGACTAAGTTTGCTAAATTAGAGGTATTTTGTTCAGAGTTCTCTGTCTGTTGCTGAGTGGATGATGGAAAAGGCTTGCTATTGCTAAACCTGTTTCTTCCACCATTATTAAAGCCTTGTTGAGGCTTTTGTTGATCCTTCCATGAGAGATTTGGGTGATTTCTCCATGAGGGGTTATAGGTGTTTCCATAGGGTTCACCCATGTAATTTACCTCTGCTATTGCAGGGTTCTCAGGATCATAAGCTTCTTATCCAGAAGATGCCTCTTGAGTACTGTTGGATGCAGCTTGCATTCCATTCAGACTCTGAGAAATCATATTGACTTGCTGAGTCAATATTTTATTTTGAGCCAATATAGCATTCAGAGTATCAATTTCAAGAACTCCCTTCTTTATAGGCGTCCCATTATTCACAGGATTCCTTTCAGAAGTGTACATGAACTGGTTATTAGCAACCATGTCAATGAGTTCTTGAGCTTCTACAGGCGTTTTCTTTAGGTGAATGGATCCACCTGCAGAAGTATCCAATGACATTTTAGCTAATTCAGACAGACCATCATAGAATATATCCAGGATGGTCCATTCTAAAAGCATGTCAGAAGGACACTTTTTGGTCAGTTCCTTGTATCTCTCCCAAGCTTCATAGAGGGACTCACCTTCTTTCTGTCTGAAGGTTTGAACATCCACTCTAAGCTTACCAGTTTTTCCCAAGAATTCAGGCTATCTTTGGGTTGAGAGTCCAACCACACTCTAGCTCTGTCTCTTAGAGCAAAGGGGAAAAGCATGAGCCTGTAGACTTCAGGATCTACTCCATTAGTCTTAACAGTATCACAGATCTGCAAGAATTCAGTTAAGAACTGAAGAGGATCTTCAGATGGAAGTCCATGGAACTTGCAGTTTTGCTGCATCAGAGAAACTAATTGAGGTTTCAGCTCAAAATTGTTTGCTCCAATGGTAGGGATGGAGATGTTTCTTCCATGTAAATTGGAATTAGGTGCAGTGAAGTCACCAAGCATTCTCCTTGCATTATTATTATTTTCGGCTGCCATCTCCTCTTCCTGTTCGAAAATTTCTGAAAGGTGCTTGCTGGATTGTTGTAATTTAGCTTCTCTTAGTTTCCTCTTCAGAGTCCTTTCAGGTTTTGGATCTGCTTCAACAAGAATATTCTTGTCCTTGCTCCTGATCATATGAAAAAGAGGGAACAAAAAAATAATAATAATAGGGATCCTTTTTACCCAAGTATAGAGGTTCCCTTATGTGAGTAGAAGAAAAGAAGAAGAGAAAATCTGAACTCAGAGAGAGAGAGAGAGTTCAGATTTTTGGTGAGTGAGGAAGAGATGTTAGTAAATAAATAAATAAATAGAAGGAGATGAGAGAGAGAGAGAGAATTTTCAAAAATTATTTTTTTGAAAAAGAGTTAGTGATTTTCAAAAATTGTTTTTGAAAAAGGTTAGTAATTTTCGAAAATTAAAATCAAAAATTAAAATAATTAGTTAATTAAAAAGAATTTTTGAAAAAGAGGGAGATATTTTCGAAAATTAGAGAGAGAGAGAGAGTTAGTTAGGTAGTTTTGAAAAAGATAAGAAACAAACAAAAAGTTAGTTAGTTAGTTGCAACAAATTTTGAAAATCAATTTTTTTAAAAAGATAAGAAGATAAGAAGTTAGAAAAGATATTTTAAAATCAAATTTTTGAAAAAGATATGATTTTGAAAAAGATAAGATAAAAAGATATTTTTGAAAAGATATGATTGAAATTAGTTTTAAAAAAAAAGATTTGATTTTTAAAATCACAATTAATGACTTGATTCACAAAAAATCACAAGATATGATTCTAGAACATAAAGTTTGAATCTTTCTTAACAAGCAAGTAACAAACTTGAAATTTTTGAATCAAAACATTAATTGATGATGTTATTTTCGAAAATTTTGAGGTAAAGATAAGAAAAAGATTTTTGAAAAATATTTTTAAAATTTTCGAAAATAACTAAGAAAAATGAAAAAGATTTGATTTTTGAAAAAGATTTTGAAAAAGATAAGATTTTTAAATTCAAAATTTGATTTGACTCATAAGAAACAATTGAATTTTAAAAATTTTTGAAAAAGTCAACTCAAATTTTTGAAAATTTATGAGAGAAAAAGGGGAAGATATTTTTTTGATTTTTAGATTTTTAATGATGAGAGAGAAAAAACATGAAAATGATGCAATGCATGAAAATTTTTGGATCAAAACAATGAATGCATGCAAGAATGCTACGAATGTCAAGATGAACACCAAGAACACTATGAAGATCATGATGAACATCAAGAACATATTTTTGAAAATTTTTATATGCAAAGAAAACATGCGTGACACCAAACTTAGAAATCTTTAATGCTTAGGCACTAAGAATTCAAGAATGCATATGAAAAACACCATACAACACAAAACAATATAATATGAAGATCAATCAAGAAGGTTTTATCAAGAACAACTTGAAGATCATGATGAATGCAATGCATGAATGCAATTTTCGAAAAATGCAAGATGAGTATGCAATTGACACCAAACTTAAAAATTGACTCAAGACTCAAACAAGAAACATGAAATATTTTTTTGATTTTTATGATTTTCTAATTTTTTTTTTTGGATTTTTCGAAAATTATTTGTGAAAAAGAAAAATAAGGATTCCAAAATTTTTAATATGAATTCCAGGAATCTTGCACTCTTAGTCTAAAGCTCCAATCTGAGGGTTAGACATGGCTTAATAGCCAGTCAAGCTTTAGCATGTAAATCAGATATACTGCTCATTAATTATCAAATTAACTTGCTTCTATGATGATGGTTGGAAGCCCTATCCAAAAGAATTAGACATGGCTTTACAGCCAGTCAGGCTTCAACATGCTTCATGAAACACTAGAATTAATTCTTAAAAATTCTGAAGAACATAATAAAAATTTCTGAAAAGAATTTTTTTTTTTAAATTTTTTTTCGAAAACAGATGAGAAATTTTTGAAAGATTTTTGAAAATTTTTAGAAAATAAAACAAAAAGAAAATTACCTAATCTGAGCAACAAGATGAACCGTCAGTTGTCCAAACTCGAACAATCCCCGGCAACGGTGCCAAAAACTTGGTGCACGAAATTGTGATCTCAGGCAACGGTGCCAAAAACTCTGTACACACGTCTTAATAAATCGTTTTTCATTCACAACTTCGATACAACTAACCAGCAAGTGCACTGGGTTGTCCAAGTAATAAAACCTTACGTGAGTAAGGGTCGATCCCACGGAGATTGTTGGTATGAAGCAAGCTATGGTCATCTTGTAAATCTCAGTCAGGCGGATAATAATTGATTATGGAGTTTTCGAAAATACTAATAAATAAATAGAAAATAAAGATAGAAATACTTATGTATATCATTGGTGAAATTTCAGATAAAGGTATAGAGATGCTTTCGTCCCCCTAAACTTCTGCTTTCCTGCTGTCTTCATCCAATCAGTCCTACTCCTTTCTATGGCTGGCTTTATGTAAGGACATCACCATTGTCAATGGCTACTTTTCATCCTCTCTGGAAAATGGTCCTATGCGCTATCACTGCATGGCTAATCATCTGGAGGCATCACCGTGGTCAATGGCTGCATCCTATCCTCTTGTGAAAATGGTCCAAATGCTCTGTCACAGCACGGCTAATCATCTGAGGTTCTCGATCATACTGGAATAGGATTCACCCTCCTTTTGCGTCTGTCACTACGCCCAGCACTCGCGAGTTTGAAGTTCGTCACAGTCATTCAATCCCAGAATCCAGCTCGGAATACCACAGACAAGGTTTAGACTTTCCGGATTCTCATGAATGCCGCCATCAATCTAGCTTATACCACGAAGGTTCTGATTAAGAGATCCAAGAGATAATCATTCAATCGAAGGTAGAACGGAAGTGGTTGTCAGGCACGTGATGAGCGGATATTTTATACGCTTTTTGGGGATAATTTCATATAGTATTAAGTATGTTTTAGTTAGTTTTTAGTCTATTTCTATTATTTTTAAGGAAAAATTCATATTTCTGGACTTTACTATGAGTTGTGTGTTTTCTTGTAATTTCAGGTATTTTTCTGGCTGAAATTGAAAGAGCTGAGCAAAAATCTGATTCAGGCTGAAAAAGGACTGCTGATGCTGTTGGATTCTGACCTCCCTGCACTCAAAGTGGATTTTCTGGAGCTACAGAACTCGAAATGGCGTGCTTCCAATTGAGATGGAAAGTAGACATTCAGGGCTTTCCAGCAATATATAATAGTTCATACTTTGCACAAGAATAGACGACGTAAACTGGCGTTCAACGCCAGTCCTCTGCCCAATTCTGGCGTCCAGCGCCAGAAAAGGATCAAAAGCTGGAGTTGAACGCCCAAACTGGCATAAAAACTGGCGTTCAACTCCACAAATGGCCTCTGCACGTGAATTGCTTAAGTCTCAGCCCCAGCACACACCAAGTGGGCCCCAGCACACACCAAGTGGGCCTCAGAAGTGGATCTCTGCATCATCCATCATAGTTTATCCAATTTTTGTAAACCTAGGCTACTAGTTTAGTATTTAAACAACTTTTAGAGACTTATTTTGTATCTCATGACATTTTAGATCTAAACTTTGTATTCTCTGATGACATGAGTTTCTAAACCCCATTGTTAGGGGTGAGGAGCTCTGCTGTGTCTCGATGAATTAATGCAAGTATTTCTGTTTTCCATTCAAACACGCTTGTTCCTATCTAAGATGTTCATTCGCGCTTAACCGTGATGAAGGTGATGATCTGTGACATTCATCACCTTCCTCAAATCATGAACGTGTGCCTGACAACCACCTCCGTTCTATATACGATTGAATGAGTATCTCTTAGATTCCTTAATCAGAATCTCCGTGGTATAAGTTAGAACTGATGGCGGCATTCATGAGAATCCGGAAAGTCTAAACCTTGTCTGTGGTATTCCGAGTAGGATTCAAGGATTGAATGACTGTGACGAGCTTCAAACTCCTGAAGGCTGGGCGTTAGTGACAGACGGAAAAGGATAGTAAATCCTATTCCAACCGAATCGAGAACCAACCGGTGATTAGCCGTGCTGTGACAGAGCGCGTGAGCATAGTTTTCACTGGAAGGATGGAAGGTAGCCATTGACAACGGTGATCCACCAACACACAGCTTGCCATAGGAGGATGTGCGTGCATGAATCAGAAGACAGAGGAAAGCAGAGATTCAGAAGATAAAGCATCTCCAAAACTCCAACATATTCTCCATTACTGCATAACAAATAACCTTTAATTTATGCTCTCTCAGTTATTCACAATTCAACTGATAAACATAATTAACTTCCTGACTAAGATTTACAAGATAACCATAGATTGCTTCAAACCAACAATCTCCGTGGGATTCGACCCTTACTCACGTAAGGTATTACCTGGACGACCCAGTGCACTTGCTGGTTAGTGGTACGCGTTGTGAAAAGTGTGATTCACAATTCGTGCACCAAGTTTTTGGCGCCGTTGCCGGGGATTGTTCGTGTTTGAACAACTGACGAATTATTTTGTTGCTTAGATTAGGAAAAAAATCTTTCTTTTTGGTTTAGAGTCTTTTATTATTTATCCCTTGTTAAAACACTTTAAATTTATAGCTCAGTTAATTAGAACGTGGTGTTTATGTTCATGATAATTGGCTATCATATTTTTTAAAACCTTTTTCAAAAATAATTTTTCTATTAAATCCTGTGCCAAACTTTAAGTTTGATGTTTTCTTGTTGATTTCTCTTTGGTTTTCAAAAATTTTGGTTTGTTTTTCTAAAAATTTTAAGTTTGGTGTTCTTTCTTCATGTTCTTGTGTTCTTGTGAGTCTTCAAAGTGTTCTTGAGTTTTCCTTGTGTCTTGATCTTAAAATTTTTAAGTTTGGTGTTCCTTGGTGTTTTCCCTCCAAAACTTTCAAAAACAAGGAGCATTAGATCTAAAAATTTTAAATCTTGTACTATCTTATTGTTTTTCTCTCTCCTCACTAAATTCAAAAATATCTTTTCAAAATATCTCTTCTAACTTCCTAACTTCTTATCTTTTCAAAATTTGTTTCAACTAACCAACTAACTTTTTGTTTGTTTCTCAACTTTTTCAAAACTACCTAACTAACTCTCTCTCTCTCTAATTTTCGAAAATATCTTCCCTCTTTTTCAAAAATTTCTTTTTTATTAACTAATTAATTTTTATTTTTTAAAAAAAAAAAATTTTTTTAATTTCAAAATTCAAATTCTTTTTAGTTATTTTATTTTATTTAAGTATTTACTTCTTATAAAATAAAATAAATAAAAAGATAAATCAGTCCAAGTTATATCCATATATCCATCATGTACATAAGTGGAAATGAACAGTCCAGGAGGACTCTGGGGTCATATTCTAACCCCTCTACTGCTTCATATGGGAGTAGCATATGCATACCCTCCATTGGAGTTAGTAGCTTTGAGTTGAATCCTCAGCTCATAATCATGGTGCAGCAAAGTTGCCAGTATTCCGGTCTTCCACAGGAAGAACCTACAGAGTTTCTGGCACAATTTTTACAAATTGCTGACACAGTACATGATAAGGAAATAGATCAGGATGTCTACAGACTATTACTGTTTCCATTTGCTGTAAAAGATCAAGCTAAGAGGTGGTTAAATAACCAACCTAAGGCCTGCATAAGAACATGGAAACAGCTGACAGAAAAATTCCTGAATCAGTATTTTCCTCCAAAAAGGATGACACAGCTAAGGCTGGACATCCAAGGCTTTAAACAAGGAGATAATGAATCTCTTTATGATGCCTGGGAGAGATACAGAGAGATGCTACGAAAATGCCCCTCTGAAATGTTTTCAGAGTGGGTTCAGTTAGACATCTTCTACTATGGGCTTGCAGAAGGAGCTCAGATGTCTCTAGATTACTCAGCTGGTGGATCTATCCATATGAGAAAGACAATTGAAGAGGCTCAAGAGCTCATTGATACAGTTGCCAGGAATCAGCATCTGTATCTAAGCAGCAACCCTTCCATGAATGAAGAGGTTAAAACAGTAACTGCTGAATTCAGTACTGTAAAACAAGCTGCTGAATTCAATCAGCAATTGGATTTTCTAACAAAGCAGCTAGCTGAATTCAAGGACAGGCTACAGGAGACAAGGATAGCTAAAATACATATGGACGAACAGTTTAAACAAACAAAGCAGCAGCTATCAAAGCAAATAGCAGAAGAATGCCAAGCAGTTCAATTAAGAAGTGGGAAAACATTAAATACCCCACCTCAAGGCATCAAAGATTCAAGAAATGAGCGACCCACCAAAGATTCACCTGAGGACAGTAAGAGCCCAGGGAAAAATAATTCTGGCACTAAAACGCCAGAAAATGGGTGGAAGGCTGGCGCTGAACGCCCAGACCATGCCCAAAACTGGCGTTCAGCGCCAGAAACAAGGCAGGATTGGCGTTCAACGCCAGAAATGGGCAAGAATCTGGCGTTGAACGCCCAAATGGGGCAGAATCCAGCATTGAACGCCCAAAATGGGTACATTTCTGGCGTTCAGGCGCCAGGAACAGACAGTGAGCTGGCGTCTAACGTTACTCCAGCTTCTGACTCTGGCACTCAATTGCCAGTGAGGGATCAGACACACACAAGTGCTGATAACAACCCCTCTAAAAAGGCTTCTTTAACCAGTAAGGTTGAGGAATATAAAGCCAAGATACCTTATCCTCAAAAACTTCGGAAAGAGGAGCAGGATAAGCAATTTGCTCGCTTTGCAGATTATCTAAGGACTCTGGAAATAAAGATTCCATTTGCAGAAGCACTTGAGCAAATACCTTCTTATGCCAAGTTCATGAAAGAGATCTTGAGTCATAAAAAGGAGTGGAGAGAAACAGAAAGAGTTCTCCTCACTGAAGAATGCAGTGCAGTCATTCTGAAAAGCTTTCCTGAAAAGCTTAAAGACCCTGGGAGTTTTCTGATACCATGCATATTAGAAGGTGATTGCACCAAGACAGCTTTATGCGATCTTGGGGCAAGCATCAACCTGATACCTGCATCCACTATCAGGAAGCTTGGCTTAACTGAAGAAGTTAAACCAACCCGGATATGTCTCCAACTTGCTGATGGTTCCACTAAATACCCATCAGGCGTGATTGAGGACATGATTGTCAGAGTTGGGCCATTCGCCTTTCCCACTGACTTTGTTGTGCTGGAAATGGAGGAGCACAAGAGTGCTACTCTCATTCTAGGAAGACCCTTCCTAGCAACTGGACGATCCCTCATTGATGTCCAACAGGGGGAAATAACCCTGAGAGTCAATGATGATGAGTTTAAGTTGAACGCTGTCAAAGCCATGCAGCATCCAGACACATCAACAGACTGCATGAAAGTTGATCTCATTGACTCTTTGGTAGAAGAGATCAACATGGCTGAGAGTCTCGAATCAGAGTTGGAAGACATCTTTAAAGATGTTCAGCCTGATTTGGAGGATTCAGAGGACATGAAAGAGCCTCTGAACTTTCTTCTGAAAGAGGAAAAACCCCCTAAACCCGAGCTCAAGCCACTACCACCATCCTTGAAATATGCATTTCTGGGAGAAGGTGACACTTTTCCAGTGATCATAAGCTCTGCTTTAAATTCACAGGAAGAGGAAGCACTTATTCAAGTGCTAAGGACACACAAGACAGCTCTTGGGTGGTCCATAGGTGACCTTAAAGGCATAAGCCCAGCTAGATGCATGCACAAAATCCTATTGGAGGATAATGCCAAACCAGTGGTTCAACCACAGAGGCGGCTAAATCCAGCCATGAAGGAAGTGGTGCAGAAAGAGGTCACCAAGTTACTAGAGGCTGGGATTATTTATCCTATTTCTGATAGCCCCTGGGTGAGCCCTGTTCAAGTCGTCCCAAAAAAGGGAGGCATGACAGTGATTCATAATGAAAAAAATGAACTGGTTCTCACAAGAACAGTTACAGGGTGGCGCATGTGTATTGACTACAGAAGGCTCAATACAGCCACCAGAAAGGATCATTTTCCTTTACCATTCATAGACCAGATGCTAGAGAGACTAGCAGGTCATGATTATTACTGCTTTTTGGATGGCTATTCAGGCTATAACCAGATTGCAGTGGATCCCCAGGATCAAGAGAAAACAGCATTCACATGCCCATCTGGAGTGTTTGCTTATAGAAGGATGCCATTTGGGCTATGTAATGCGCCTGCAACCTTCCAGAGATGCATGCTCTCTATTTTCTCTGACATGGTGGAAAAATTTCTGGAAGTCTTCATGGATGACTTCTCAGTATATGGAGACTCATTCAGCTCCTGTCTTGATCACCTGAAACTTGTTCTGAAAAGATGCCAAGAAACCAACCTAGTTTTAAACTGGGAAAAGTGTCACTTCATGGTGACTGAAGGAATTGTTCTTGGGCATAAAATCTCAAACAAGGGAATAGAGGTGGATCAAGCAAAAATAGAGGTAATTGAAAAATTACCACCACCTGCCAATGTTAAGGCAATCAGAAGCTTTCTGGGGCATGCAGGATTCTATAGGAGGTTTATAAAGGATTTTTCAAAAATCGCAAAACCTCTATGCAATCTGCTAGCTGCTGACACGCCATTTGTGTTTGACACAGCATGCCTGTAGGCGTTTGAAATGCTGAAAGCTAAGCTGGTCACAGCACCAGTCATTTCTGCACCAAACTGGACATTGCCATTTGAGTTAATGTGTGATGCCAGTGATCATGCCATTGGTGCAGTATTGGGATAGAGGCATGACAAGCTTCTGCATGTCATTTATTATGCCAGTCGCGTTCTAAATGATGCCCAGAAAAATTACACAACCACAGAAAAAGAACTACTTGCAGTGGTTTACGCCATTGACAAGTTCAGATCATACTTAGTAGGATCAAAAGTGATTGTGTATACTGACCATGCTGCTCTTAAATATCTACTCACAAAGCAGGATTCAAAACCCAGGCTCATCAGATGGGTATTGCTTCTACAAGAGTTTGATATAGAAATAAGAGACAGAAAAGGGACAGAGAACCAAGTGGCTGATCATCTGTCCCGGATAGAGCCAGTGGAAGGGACGTCCCTCCCCTTTCTTGAGATCTCTGAGACGTTCCCTCATGAGCATCTATTTGCCATTCAGGAAGCACCATGGTTTGCCGATATTGCAAACTATAAAGCTGCACGGTTCATACCCAAGGAGTACAATAGAATACAAAAGAAGAAATTAGTCACTGATGCAAAGTACTACTTGTGGGATGAACCCTATCTCTTTAAGAGATGTGCAGACGGAATTATCCGTAGGTGTGTCCCCAGAGAGGAAGCACAGAGAATCCTATGGCATTGCCATGGATCTCAATATGGAGGCCATTTCGGAGGTGAGCAAACAGCCACCAAGGTCCTCCAATGTGGCTTCTATTGGCCCACACTCTATAAAGATTCCCGAGAGTTTGTACGTAATTGTGACAGTTGCCAAAGAGCTGGTAATCTGCCTCATGGTTACGCCATGCCTCAACAAGGAATCTTGGAAATTGAGTTGTTTGACGTATGGGGAATTGACTTCATGGGACCTTTTCCACCATCATATTCAAACACTTATATTCTGGTGGCAGTTGACTATGTATCAAAATGGGTTGAGGCAATTGCCACACCCACCAATGATACTAAAACACTGCTGAAGTTCCTCCAGAAACATATCTTTAGCAGGTTTGGTGTCCCTAGAGTGTTAATCAGTGATGGGGGCACTCACTTCTGCAATAAACAGCTTTACTCTGCCATGGTTCGGTATGGAATTCGCCACAAAGTGGCCACACCATATCATCCACAAACCAATGGGCAAGCTGAAGTCTCTAACAGAGAATTAAAGAGAATCCTGGAACGGACAGTAAATACCCGTAGAAAGGATTGGGCAAGGAGCTTGGATGATGCTCTGTGGGCTTACAGAACAGCATTCAAGACCCCTATAGGGACCTCTCCATACCAACTTGTGTATGGTAAGGCATGCCACTTGCCCGTGGAACTGGAACATAAGGCCTACTGGGCAACCAGATTCCTAAACTTTGATGCCAAATTAGCAGGAGAAAAACGATTGCTCCAGCTAAATGAGCTAGAGGAATTCAGATTTACAGCTTTCGAAAATGCCAAGCTTTATAAAGAAAAATAAAAAAAATGGCATGACAGAAAGCTGTCATCTAGAATCTTTGAACCAGGACAGAAGGTCCTGTTGTTTAACTCTAGACTCAGGCTATTCCCCGGGAAACTGAAATCCCGGTGGAGGGGACCATACGTGATTACAAGTGTGTCACCATATGGTTATGTGGAGCTTCAAGATATTGATTCTGATAAGAAGTTCATTGTCAATGGACAGAGAATCAAGCATTATCTTGAAGGCAACATTGAGCAAGAAGGCTCAAGGCTGAAGCTAGATTAAAAGCTCAGCAAGGTCCAGCTAAAGACAATAAAGAAGCGCTTGCTGGGAGGCAACCCAGCCATGGGGCATCAATCCTCTAAGCATTTTTGCCCTATTTTTATTTTTATTTGTTTATATAAAGTTCACTGACACTAAGATACAGAATCATTTGTATAAGTTTACAGGGTTACAGAAGTAATCGGCACACAAAACAGAGTAAAAGAGCTCAATGGCAAGAAAACGCCAGTAAAGGGGCATTTTGGGCGTTCAGCGCCCAAAATGGGCATCCACTGGGCGCTGAACGCCAGTAATGGTAGCAATCTGGGCGTTCAATGCCAGAAATGGCCACCCACTGGGCGTTGAACGCCAGTAATGGCAGCAACTGGGCGCTGAACGCCCAGGAGATCAGTATTTGGGCGCTGAACGCCCAAAACAAGCAGTGTTTGGGCGTTCAAACGCCAGGAAGACAGGGAGGAGCCAAATCCATTTGTCCCACATGTATTTCCATTTTAATTTCAAATTTTATGCTTCAATGCATGATTTTTACATGAACATGTCAAGAACCCTGATTTCTAAAATCCTTAATTTCTAAAAATCCATCTTTCCAAATTCAATCCAACTCTTTTCAAAATCTTTTCTGAAAACAAATCTATCTTTTTCACTCAAAAATCTTTTCAACTAATCCATATCTTTTTCAAATATCCATATTATCTTTTTCAAAATTTAGAGTTATCTTTTTCAAAAATCTATCATATCTTTTCAAAATTAAACTCTATCTTCTATCTTATCTTTTTCAACTCAATCTTTTTATCTTATCTCTTCCATTTTTTCGAAAAGCCACCCCCCCACCCCTTTAAAATCGGGTTCGGCCTCCCCCCTCCTCCATCAACAAGTGCACCTCGATCTCCTTCTATCCCTCTCCTTTCTTTTCTTTTGCTTGAGGACAAGCAAACCTCTAAGTTTGGTGTGTTTTTCCGAGATCACTAAGATCATGGCTCCCAAAGGAAAACAATCCACTCCAAGAGGCAAGAAAGAGAGCGTTCCAAAACCACTTTGGAATCAAGGGAAGTTCTTATCTAAAGAACATTCAGACCATTATCTTAAAGTAATGGGTCTGAGATCAGTGATCCCGAAAGTTAGATTCGATCTGAAAGAAGACGAATATCCGGAGATCCAGGAGCAAATTCGAATCAGGAACTGGGAAGTCCTAGCTAATCCTGAAACGAAAATAGGAAGGAACATGGTCCAGGAGTTCTATGCTAATATGTGGCAGACTGACAAGCAAAGACTATCTGGAACTGCCTGCTACGAATTTCGGACCATGGTCAGGGGAAAGATTGTTCATACCACCCCTGACAAGATCAGAGAGATATTAAAGCTACCTCAGCTAAAGGATGATCCAGACTCCTTCAACAGGAGGATGATGAGAGCAGACATTGGCCTGGATAAGATTCTAGAGGACATATGTATCCCTGGAGCCAGGTGGACCACCAACACAAAGGGCGTCCCAAATCAACTCAAGAGGGAGGATCTCAAACCAGTTGCCAGAGGATGGCTGGACTTCATTGGGCGTTCTCTGTTGCCCACTAGCAACCGTTCTGAAGTCACAGTTAAAAGAGCAGTGATGATTCATTGCATCATGATGGGAAAGGAAGTGGAGGTTCATCAGCTAATTTCAACTGAGCTCTATAAGATTGCTAACAAAAATTCAAAAGAGGCCAGGTTGGCTTATCCAAGCGTGATTTCTCTGCTCTGCAAGGACGCTGGAGTCAAGATGGGAATAACTGAATATATCCTAATTGAAAAGTCAATCACCAAAGCATCAATGGAGAGACAACAAGCACAGGAGGATCTTATCAAGAAGAGAGCACAGGAATTCCTCCCAGAGATTCCTCAAGCGGAATATTGGGAATATCTTGAGACGTCTGTCACCAAGATACAGGAAGCTATGGAGCAAATAATAAAACAACAGAAGGAACACAGTCAAATGCTGACCCATATGTTTAAAGAACAAGAGGAGCATGGACGTGACTTAAGGGAACTGAAGCGCCAAAAGTCTTCTGTAATACCAAGCATCCCAAGGATCAGAGGAACCCCCATACCCCCAGAATAAAGGTTGTTAATTTCCAATTTCTGCCTTAACTCTGTGACAGTGTCCTTATAAAAAGTTTACCTTAGAAGTCATATAATAGTAATTAGTATCTATTTGATTTTATCTCCAATTAAGCTATAGTTTATTTTTCTCATCATCATTAAACATGAATAAAATAGTAGATCTTTTGAATAAGAAGCAATAAAATTTCGAGTTTAAATAAAAGAAATTCTAATTGGTTAAATGTGGTGGCAATGCTTTCTGTCTTCTGAATAAATGCTTGAACAATGCATATGTCTTTTGAATTTGTTGTTTAAGACTGTTAAATATGTTGGCTCTTGAAAGAATGATGAACATGAGACATGTTATTGATAATCTGAAAATCATAAAAATGATTCTTGAAGCAAGAAAAAGCAGCAAAGAACAAAGCTTGCAGAAAAAAAAAAAAAAAAGCAAGCAGAAAAAGCCAAAAGCTCTTAAAACCAAAAGGCAAGGGCAAATAAAAAGGATCCCAAGGCTTTGAGCATCAGTGGATAGGAGGGCCTAAAGGACTAAAATCCTGGTCTAAGCGGCTAAACCAAGCTGTCCCTAACCATGTGCTTGTGGCGTGCAGGTGTCAAGTGAAAACTTGAGACTGAGCGGTTAAAGTCAAGGTCCAAAGCAAAAAGAAGAGTGTGCTTAAGAACTCTGGACACCTCTAATTGGGGACTTTAGCAAAGCTAAGTCACAATCTGAAAAGGTTCACCCAGTTTTGTGTCTGTGGCATTTGTGTATCCGGTAGTAATACTGGAAAACAAAGTGCTTAGGGCCACGGCCAAGACTCATAAAGAAGCTGTGTTCAAGAACCATCACACTGAACTAAGAGAATCAATAACACTATCTGAATTCTGAGTTCCTATAGATGCCAATCACTCTGAGCTTCAATGGATAAAGTGAGATGCCAAAACTGTTCAGAAGCAAAAAGCTACTAGTCCCGCTCATCTAATTAGGATCTGAGCTTCAATCAAAAACTCTGAGATATTATTGCTTCTCAACCTATTAGTCTTCTATTTTATTTGTCTAGTTGCTTGAGGACAAACAACAGTTTAAGTTTGGTGTTGTGATGAGCGGATATTTTATACGCTTTTTGGGGATAATTTCATATAGTATTAAGTATGTTTTAGTTAGTTTTTAGTCTATTTCTATTAGTTTTTAGGAAAAATTCATATTTCTGGACTTTACTATGAGTTGTGTGTTTTTCTGTAATTTCAGGTATTTTTCTGGCTGAAATTGAAGGAGCTGAGCAAAAATCTGATTCAGGCTGAAAAAGGACTGCTGATGCTGTTGGATTCTGACCTCCCTGCACTCAAAGTGGATTTTCTGGAGCTACAGAACTCGACGTGGCGTGCTTTCAATTGCGTTGGAAAGTAGACATCCAGGGCTTTCCAGCAATATATAATAGTCCATACTTTGCACACGAATAGACGACGTAAACTGGCGTTCAACGCCAGTCCTCTGCCCAATTCTGGCGTCCAGCGCCAGAAAAGGATCAAAAGCTGGAGTTGAACGCCCAAACTGGCATAAAAACTGGCGTTCAACTCCACAAATGGCCTCTGCACGTGAATTGCTTAAGTCTCAGCCCCAGAACACACCAAGTGGGCCCCAGCACACACCAAGTGGGCCCCAGAAGTGGATCTCTGCATCATCCATCATAGTTTATCCAATTTTTGTAAACCTAGGCTACTAGTTTAGTATTTAAACAAATTTTAGAGACTTATTTTGTATCTCATGACATTTTAGATCTAAACTTTGTATTCTCTGACGGCATGAGTCTCTAAACCCCATTGTTGGGGGTGAGGAGCTCTGCTGTGTCTCGATGAATTAATGTAAGTATTTCTGTTTTCCATTCAAACACGCTTGTTCCTATCTAAGATGTTCATTCGCGCTTAACCGTGATGAAGGTGATGATCTGTGACATTCATCACCTTCCTCAAATCATGAACGTGTGCCTGACAACCACCTCCGTTCTATATACGATTGAATGAGTATCTCTTAGATTCCTTAATCAGAATCTCCGTGGTATAAGTTAGAACTGATGGCGGCATTCATGAGAATCCGGAAAGTCTAAACCTTGTCTGTGGTATTCCGAGTAGGAATCAAGGATTGAATGACTGTGACGAGCTTCAAACTCCTGAAGGCTGGGCGTTAGTGACAGACGCAAAAGGATAGTAAATCCTATTCCAACCGAATCGAGAACCAACCTGTGATTAGCCGTGCTGTGACAGAGCGCGTGAGCGTAGTTTTCACTGGAAGGATGGAAGGTAGCCATTGACAACGGTGATCCACCAACACACAGCTTGCCATAGGAGGACGTGCGTGCATGAATCAGAAGACAGAGGAAAGCAGAGATTCAAAAGATAACGCATCTCCAAAACTCCAACATATTCTCCATTACTGCATAACAAGTAACCTTTAATTTATGCTCTCTCAGTTATTCACAATTCAACTGATAAACATAATTGACTTCCTGACTAAGATTTACAAGATAACCATAGATTGCTTCAAACCAACAATCTCCGTGGGATTCGACCCTTACTCACGTAAGGTATTACTTGGACGACCCAGTGCACTTGCTGGTTAGTGGTACGCGTTGTGAAAAGTGTGATTCACAATTCGTGCACCAGCACGCGTTCATAGGGAATGATGATGATTGTCACGTTCATCACATTCATGTTGAAGTGCGAATGAATATCTTAGAAGCGGAATAAGTTGAATTGAATAGAGAAACAGTAGTACTTTGCATTAATTCATGAGGAACAGCAGAGCTGCACACCTTAATCTATGGAGTGCAGAAACTCTACCGTTGAAAAATACATAAGTGAAAGGTTCAGGCATGGCCGAATGGCGTGCCCCTATGATCTAAGAACTACACGTCCCAAGATCATAAGATGTCTAATACAATAGTAAAAAGTCCTATTTATACTAAACTAGTTACTAGGGTTTACAGAAGTAAGTAATTGATGCATAAATTCACTTCCGGGGCCCACTTGGTGTGTGCTTGGGCTGAGCTTGAAGTTTACACGTGGAGAGGTCATTCTTGGAGTTGAACGCCAGTTTGTAACGTATTTCTGGCGTTCAACTCTGGCTTGTAACGTGTTTCTGGTGTTTAACTCCAGACAGCAGCGTAGAACTGGCGTTCAACACCCTTTTACGTCGTCTAAACGCAGCCAAAGTATGAACTATTATATATTTCTGGAAAGCCCTGGATGTCTACTTTCCAACGCAATTGGAAGCGCACCATTTTGAGTTCTGTAGCTCCAGAAAATCCACTTTGAGTGCAGGGAGGTTAGAATCCAACAGCATCAGCAGTCCTTCTTCTACCTCTGAATCTGATTTTTGCTCAAGTCCCTCAATTTCAGTCAGAAAATACCTGAAATCACAGAAAAACACACAAACTCATAGTAAAGTCCAGAAATGTGAATTTAACATAAAAACTAATAAAAACATCCCTAAAAGTAACTAGATTCTACTAAAAACATACTAAAAACAATGCCAAAAAGCGTATAAATTATCCGCTCATCAACCCATAACTTTCATAGGTGAGAAATCAATAATAGCAAGCAAGATCAACATAAAAGAAACATAGAAACATGAAATTGTATTAAAAAGAAATTAGATCTAACAATGTTCATCAACATACAAGAGAGAAAAATGAGAAATTGACTTTGCAACTAAAGAAATCAAGATGTATAATTGAGAAATTGTAAAAGAAACAAGATGAAATCAAGTAATTAATTCAAGATCCAAGACATTTTAACCTAATCATAACCTAATTCTAGAGAGAAGATAGAGCTTCTCTCTCTAGAAAACTAACTAAAGGCTCATGTTGACTAACTAATTGCTCCCCCTTTGCTTGGACTTCAATTCTGCATGAAATACACTCATAAACAAGTTGGATTTGCGCCTGGGCAGCTCAGAAATTGCCTCCAGTATTTTGCCTTTAAGTGGGCCACGTGAGAGTATCGGCGCGTATGCGCCATGTGCCCGTGCGCGTCGTTTGGATGTTTCTTCATCCGCACATACGCGGCATGTACGCGTGCGTGTCTCTATGTAAAACCACTTTTGCGCACGCACGCCTTGTACCTATGTGCATATCGATGCATTCCCAATTCTTGTTTTTTCATGAATTCTCCACTTTGTATGCTTTTCTCCTCATTTCTTCCATCCAATACTTGCCTTATGAACCTGAAATCACTCAACAAACACATCAAGGCATCGAATGGAATTAAAGTGAATCAAAATCACCAATTTAAGGGCCTAAAAAGCATGTTTTTACAGTTAAGCACAATTCAAGGGAGAATTACAAAACCATGCTATTTCATTGAATGAATGTGGGAAAAGGTGGTAAAATCCCCTAAAATAAGCACAAGATAAACCAAGAAATCGAGATTTATCAAATCTCCTCACACTTAAACTAAGCATGTCCTCATGCTAAAGTCAAGAAAGCAGCAAAGGGTGTCAACATTCATTCAATGCAAACTAACTAAACGCAATCTATCTATATGCAACCTATTTACATGAATGCAACGGCTTAGTCAAAATAAATCAATCTCCAAGAATACATATGCAAGCACAAGAGCTAAGGCAATAACAATCAAAGCAAACCACAATTGGATTGAATCATTGAAAGATTTTACAAACTTGCAAGAAAAGATGGTCATGGGTGGAAACATGTAATTGAGCGATCGAACCCTCGCCGGATGTGTATCCGCTCTAGGCACTCAAGTGTATGGGGTTGACTCACTCAATTCTCTCCCAATCATGCTTTCCAAGATTTGTTTTTTATCTAACAATCAACAATTACTTTATGCATGCATACAAATATCATGAGGAATTTCCATAGGTTGTAATGGGGCTAGGGTCAAGGTAGGATGCATATGGTCAAGTGAGCTTGAAATTTGAATCTTTGATTAACTTAAACTTCCCACCTAATTTATGACTACCTATACAATTCTAAACAATCCTAACTACCCATTCTTCACCTTTACAACACTCATGTATTCTCTTTTGATCACCACACATATGCATTGATCATTATTAAGCTTTGAACTTTAGGGCTTTTTTGTCCCCTTTTTGTTGTAATTCTTTTTCTTTTTTTTTTCTCTTTTTTTTTAACATAGAAACATAAACTATATACAAGAACATCAATGCATATGGTTTACACATGATTAATATATGAGTATGTACCCAATTCCCAATTTTTTTTTAACAAAAACACACACACACTTCTATCTCTACCCAATGTACCCAACTTTCCCAAAATCAAGTAATGAACACTCTCACTAGCCTAAGCTAATCAAAGATCCAAACAAAGGACATTTATTATTTTTCACTTAGGCTTGTAATGTGCTTCAATTAAGAACAAATGGGTTAAGCATAGGCTTAAAATTGGCTAACAATGGAAGATAAAAGGTAGTTATTTGTAACGACCCAATTTCTGGTACGTCATGATCATACTAGAAACTGAGCGCTACCAACTTGTCTTCCTAATTATTATCTATTAATTATTATATGAGCCCGATTCGTTATTGAAAATGTAGTTATTTTGCGGGGTAAATTTTTTTTTTAAAAACATTTGGACTAATAAACGGAATCATTCACAATCAATTCTCAAATAATGACAAATACCACGGAAATCAGAATTTTGAAATTCGGACTCGAAATGGTTCAAAAACGCAACTTTTCGCAACGTGCTTACTTAGATTAGGAGAGGTGTCTGGTGCAGTCAAGCTGCTGACTCAGCAGTTTGATGACATAGCACCTGTGCAGCAGAGGTGCTTATATACACTAAAATTCCTAAAAATTCCATAAAAATTTTGTTTGATCCCGAAAAAGCACCGTTTCTTCGAGGCTAAAGGCTAGGCTGTTACATTCTACCCTCCTAAAAAAAACTTTTGCCCTCAAAATTTCAGCCACATGTAAGAATCCATCTTTATGCGATCAATTTCCTTCAAGACATCCTGACGAAGAGATCGATCCGTTCCTTACAGCATCCAAATCTCACTTAGCCATAGCCATGGAGATCCTAACAACTATGAGAATAGCTGTTCCTCAAAGGAATTCGTCATTCGGAACTCGATTAAACAATGCCTATTCAGAGTCATTGAGGTCTTTTCCGCACCAAACAATCAACATTAAGGTGATCAATCTTAATATCTCAAGTTAAGCACGAACATTTCCAAAATGAGCACTCATAGACATTCATGCCAAATGTATCTTTAAGATACCCTAACGGCATGAGACACACAAGCAGAGTATGCAGTAAAGCATAGTCAGTCCACTCCCCAGGCTCTACTGGGAACGAACTGCTCTGATACCAAATTGTAACGACATAATTTCTGGTACGTCATGATCATACTAGAAACTGAGCGCTACCAACTTTTCTTCCTAATTATTATCTATTAATTATTTTATGAGCCCGATTCGTTGTTAAAAACGTAGTTATTTTGCGGGATAAATTTTTTTAAAAAAAAACATTTGGACTAATAAACGGAATCATTCACAATCAATTCTCAAATAATGACAAATACCACGGAAATCAGAATTTTGAAATTCGGACTCGAAGTGGTTCAAAAACGCAACTTTTCGCGACGTGCTTACTTAGATTAGGAGAGGTGTCTGGTGCAGTCAAGCTGCTGACTCAGCAGCTTGATGACATAGCACCTGTGCAGCAGAGGTGCTTATATACACTAAAATTCCTAAAGATTCCATAAAAATTCCGTTTGATCCCGAAAAATGCCATTTCTTCGAGGCTAAAGGCTAGGCCGTTACATTATTTGGGGTAAGTGAGCTATTTGAACAATGGCCTCAATCATATAAATGCATGTATACACAAAATAATGGACATAAAGAATCAGGCAAATCAAAGATTACACTCATAGGAAGAGAATAATGCACACAAGAATGAAAATAAGTGGTTATATATGATGTAACCATACAATTAGGCTCAAAACTCTCATGCTTGTATTCTTAGTTCAAAACATGATCCACAAACTGTATTAATCAAGCAAGTTTAATAAAAAAAATTTTCAACCAGTTGGAATGGTGCTCTAGAAATGGAATTCTTGAAAATTTTCATCATATTGATTAAGCTTATTCTAATGCAATGTTGTGATTTAGAAAATTTTAAAAAAATTTTCCCTAGTTTACCCCCTTTTCAATTAAAACACAATTTTTATACAAAAAGGGTCAACTAGGTTTTAACAATCTAAAATATTTTTCTAATCACAATCAAAAACCAAAATGCAATATACACATAAATAATAAAAGTGTGAAACAACCAAAATAACGGTATCCACAATAGCAAATTTGTACAATAATCCAAAAAGATCTCAAAGATAAAGTGCAAAATAAAATAAAGTAGCAGAACTAGAAGATAAATGTCTGAAAGTTCACCACATAAATGCTATCCACCGGCCACGAACGGTGACCTCCCCACACTTTAGGATGAAGCATCATCCTCGATGCTACTGTTGAAGCTCAGGCTGGGGGTCAACAGTCACGCTGGGCTGTGGCTCAGGCTCAGGCTGTGGCTGTGGCTCAGGCTCAGGCTGTGGCTCAAGCTCAGGCTGTGGCTGTGGCTGTGAGTCCTCAGGGGGCTGCTGAAGCTCTGTGGTGGCCTGTGTCTCTGGTGGTGCCTCCTGCTGAGTCGGCTCCTCAACATGCTCCTCCTCCTGATCCTGCTCATCGGAGGCGGGAGAGTCTGGAAGCAGAGGTAGCTTAATACCCTGTGATACGAACACCTAGTCTATGCGATCGAGACGTTTCATGATACGACGCTCGCTGTGCTCCATGAAGCGAAATAGGCACTGTACCAACAAGTATGTCGGCTCAGGTGCAGGAGGTGGTGGCAAGGATGCTGCGGCTGAAGTAGAGGAGGGTCCTGCTGCTGCTGTTGATTATGAGGGCTGAGCTGCCTCCACCACTCCTCTGGCTCGAGAACGGCGTCTGGGTGGAGGCTTCTCGTGCACCCACTCACCCCACAGAATAGTAACCCCCTTGTTATCATCATCTATGGGTGGTGGTGTCACATCATCGTCCTCCCATGGGACATCAGCTAGCTCGATCATACTGGTGACCAGTGTAGGAAATGGTAGTAGGCCACGAATGTGTGCGCGCCACATGCTCTACCGTATCAACCGGGGAAAGTCTACCTCCTTCTCCTCCATGACACAGCCAATAAGAACTAACATATCCATCGGGATGTCTGAGAAGTGAGTAGTGGGCAAAACATAATGGGCGAATATATGCTGCCAAGTCTTAGCCTCTCTTGACAGATAAGTGAAAAGCATCCACTTTGGCTTCTTGTTCCCAGAATCCATCACCCAAGGGGCGTCAGGTGTGGCAATCACGCGCTTCAGCGCCTCATATTCAAAAGTCATGTAGTGGATAGCTACCTCTGCCTGCTAACAGGCGCATAAGTCACCAGTACGAGGTCGGCAAAGCAATGCCTCCCCAATAGCGGCCTCGGTGATCAGAATCTCTCTACCCCGCACTTGGACTGAATCAAGAGTGGCACGAAAGAAGTTGCTGTAGAACTCCCTCACCCACGAAGTGTTTATCCTCCCCAAATCTCTATCAACAAAGTCCAAGCCCAACTCCAGAATACGGCTGTTGATGGCTGGTGCACGAAATTGTGATTCACACTTTTCACAATTCCGCTCAACTAACTAGCAAGTGCACTGGGTTGTCCAAGTAATACCTTACGTGAGTAAGTGTCGATCCCACAGAGATTGTCGGCTTGAAGTAAGCTATGGTTATCTTGTAAATCTTAGTCAGGAGATTAATGATAAAAATTACTTTTGTTTATGAAAACTAAATAACATGAAATAAAGGTTACTTGTTATGCAGTAATGGAAAACAAATTGAGGTTTTGGAGATGCTCTGTTTTTTGAATCTCTGCTTTCCTACTGTCTTCTTCTTCACGTATGCAGGTCTCCTTCCATGGAAAGCTGTATGTTGGTAGATCACCGTTGTCAATGGCTACCATCCATCTTCTCAGTGAAAATGGTCCAAATGCCCTGTCACCGCATGGCTAATCATCTGTCGGTTCTCACTCATGTTGGAATAGAATCCATTGATTCTTTTGCATCTGTCACTATGCCCAAGGCTCGCGAGTTTGAAGCACGTCATAGTCATCCCTTCTCAGATCCTACTCGGAATACCACAAACAAGGTTTAGACTTTCCGGATCTCAGGAATGGCCGCCAATAATTCTAGCCTATACCACGAAGACTCTGATCATGAACCAGGAGGCTAAGAGATACACACTCAAGCTAGTGCAGATAGAACGGAGGTGGTTGTCAGGCACACGTTCATAGGTGAGAATGATGATGAGTGTCACGGATCATCACATTCATAAGGGAAAAGTACGAGTGAATATCTTAGAATAGAAACAAGCGTGATTGAATGAAAAACAATAGTAATTGCATTAATTCATCGAAACACAGCAGAGCTCCTCACCCCCAACCATGGGGTTTAGAGAGTCATGCCATCAGAAATACAATATGAAATGTGTAAAATGTCATGAGATTCAAAATAAATCTCTAAAAGTTGTTTTTATAATAAACTAGTAGCTAGGGTTACAGAAAATAAGTAACTAAGTGCAGATAGTGCAGAAATCCACTTCCGGGGCCCACTTGGTGTGTGCTTGGGCTGAGCATTGAGCTCTACACGTGTAGAGGCTTTCTTTTGGAGTTAAACGCTAGGTTGTAGCCTGTTTCTGGCGTTTAACTCTGGTTTGCAACCTGTTTCTAGCGTTTAACGCCAGAATAGGGTAAAGACTTGGCGTTAAATGCCGATTTGCGGCATCATAACTTAGGCAAAGTATGGACTATTATATATTTCTGGAAAGCCCTGGATGTCTACTTTTCAATGCAATTGAGAACGCGCCAATTGAGTTTCTGTAGCTCCGGAAAATCCATTTCGAGTGCAGGGAGGTCAGAATCCAACAACATCTGCAGTCCTTTTTCAGCCTCTAAATAAATTTTTGCTCAGGTCCCTCAATTTCAGCCAGAAAATACCTGAAATCATAGAAAAACACAAAAACTCATAGTAAAGTCCAGAAATTTGATTTTTATTTAAAAACTAATAAAAATATAATGAAAACTAACTAAAACATACTAAAAACTATATAAAAATAATGCCAAAAAGCGTATAAATTATCCGCTCATCACAACACCAAACTTAAATTGTTGCTTGTCCCCAAGCAACTAAAAATCATATAGGATAAAAAGAAGAGAATATACTATAAATTCCCAAAATATCAATGAAACTTAGCTCCAATTAGATGAGCGGGACTAGTAGCTTTTTGCCTCTAAACAGTTTTGGCATCTCACTTTATCCTTTGAAGTTCAGAATGGTTGGCACCTATAGGAACTCAGAATTCAGATAGTGTTATTGATTCTCCTAGTTCAATTTGTTGATTCTTGAACACAGCTACTTTATGAGTATTGGCCGTGGCCCTAAGCACTTTATTTTCCAGTATTACCACCGGATACATAAATGCCACAGACACATAACTGGGTGAACCTTTTCAGATTGTGACTCAGCTTTGCTAGAGTCCCCAATTAGAGGTGTCCAGGGTTCTTAAGAATGGCCATCCATGGGTTCTAACTTATACCACGAAGATTCTAATATCTCGGACTCGGTTTTCTGTATTAGATATCTAAGAGATACTCATTCTAATTGTGACAAAGAATTAAGATTATGAACGTGCGTATTGAGTTTTTAGCGCCGTTACCAAGGAATGGAACCGTCACGATTTCTGCGCACCAGCCTTCCTATCCACTGATGCTCAAATGCTTGGATCCTTTTTACCCTTGCCTTTTGGTTTAAAGGGTTACTGGCTTTTTGCTCTTGCCTTTTGGTTTAAAGAGCTCTTGGCTTTTTCTGCATGCTTTTTTTTTTGCCATTTTTTTCGCAAGCCTTTGCTTTTCACTGCTTTTTCTTGCTTCAAGAATCAATTTTATGATTTTTCAGATTATCAAATATCATTTCTCCTTTTTCATCATTCTTTCAAGAGCCAACAATTTTAACATTCATAAACAACAAATTCAAAAGACATATGCATTATTCAAGCATTCATTCAGAGAAACAAAAAGTATTGTCACCACATCAAAATAATTAAAGTAATTTCAAGGATGAATTCGAATCATGTACTTCTTGTTCTTTTGTGATTAAAAACATTTTTCATTTAAGAAAGGTGATGGATTCATAGGACATTCATAGCTTTAAGGCATAGACACTAGACACTAATGATCATGTAGTATAGACACAAGCATAAATAAACATAAAGCATAGAGAACAAAAACAGAAAAAATAATTAGACAAGGAGATTAAGGAACGGGTCTACCTTAGTAAGGGTGGCGTCTTCTTCCTCTTGAAGAACCAATGGTGCTCTTGAGCTCCTCTATGTCTCTTCCTTGCCTTTGTTGCTCCTCCCTCATAGCTCTTTGATCTTCTCTAATCTCATGGAAGGTGCCATATGGTTATGGAAAATTAAAAAGCGAGGCTTTTTTCACACCAAACTTAAAATGTTTGCTCGTCCTCGAGCAAAATAAGAAAGAAAGGAGGAGATGGAGATGTGTGGTGGGTTCGGCCAAGGGAGGGTGATAGTGTGTATGAGGGGTTTATGATGGATGGATGTGAGTGGTGAAGAGAGTATGGAGAAGAGTGTTATGGAAAGGTGTGAAGAGGAGAGAAGAAGAGGTGGGGTAGGTGGGGATCCTGTGGGGTCCACATATCTTGAGGGGTCAAGGACTTAGCATCCCTACTCCATTGAGGCGTGCAAAACACCCTTAGAGTGCAATCCTGGCGTTTAACGCTAGACTACTGCTTGTTTCTGGCATTAAATGCCAACTTTTCCCCCCTTTTTTGGTGTTGAATGCCAACTTGGTGCTTGTTTCTGGCATTTAACGCCGGCTTGATACTTCTTTCTGGCGTTAAACGCCAGTCTGATGCTTCTTATTGGCGTTTAAATGCCAGTAAGCTCTTCCTCCAGGGTGAGCTGTTTTTAATGCTGTTTTTGACTTTGCTTTGCTTTCTGTGACTCCACATGATCATCATCCTAAAGAAAACATAAAATAAGAAAGGAAAACAGAAAAGTAACATAGATACATAAAAATTGGGTTGCCTCCCAATAAGCGCTTCTTTATTATCTTTAGCTGGATCTTGTTGAGCTTTTAATCTAGTCTCAGCTTTGAGCATTCTTGCTCAAGATTACCTTTAAGATAATGCTTGACTCTCTGTCCATTAACAATGAACTTCTTATTAGAATCAATGTCTTGAAGCTCCACATAGCCATATGGTGACACACTTGTAATCACATATGGTCCCCTCCACCGGGATTTCAGTTTCCCAGGGAATAATATGAGCCTAGAGTTAAACAGATGAACCTTATATCCTGGTTCAAAGACTCTAGATGACAGCTTTCTGTCATGCCACCTTTTTGCTTTCTCTTTGTAAAGCTTGGCATTTTCGAAAGCAGTGAGTCTGAATTCCTCTAGCTCATTTAGCTGGAGCAATCTTTTTTCTCCAGCTAATTTGGCATCAAAGTTTAGGAACTTGGTTGCCCAGTAGGCCTTATGCTCCAGTTCCACGGGCAGATGACATGCCTTACCATACAAAAGCTGGTATGGAGAGGTCCCTATAGGAGTCTTGAATGCTGTTCTATATGCCCACAGAGCGTCATCCAAGCTTCTTGCCCAATCCTTTCTACGGGTACTTACAGTCTATTCCAGGATTCTTTTTAGTTCTCTATTAGAGACTTCAGCTTGCCCATTTGTCTGTGGATGATATGGAGTTGCCACCTTGTGGCTAATTCCATATCAGACCATAGCAGAGTAAAGCTGTTTGTTGCAGAAGTGAGTGCCCCCATCATTGATTAGTGCTCTAGGGACACCAAACCTGCTGAAGATATGTTTCTGGAAAAACTTCAGCACTATTTTAGTATCATTGGTGGGTGTTGCAATGGCCTCTACCCATTTGGATACATAGTCGACTGCAACCAGAATATAAGTGTTTGAGTATGATGATGGGAAAGGCCACATGAAGTCAATACCCCACACGTCAAACAACTCAATCTCTAAGATCCCTTGCTGAGGCATGGCATAACTATGAGGCAGATTACCAGCTCTCTAGCAGCTGTCACAGTTACGCACAAACTCTCGGGAGTCTTTATAGAGAGTGGGCCAGTAGAAGCCACATTGGAGGACTTTTGTGGCTGTTCGCTCACCTCCGAAATGTCCTCCATATTGTGATCCATGACAATGCCATAGGATATTCTGTGCTTCTTCTCTAGGCACACACCTACGGATTATTCCATCTGCACATCTCTTAAAGAGATATGGTTCATCCAACAGGTTGTACTTTGCATCAGTAATTAATTTTCTCTTTTATTGCCTGCTGTACTCCTTGGGTATGAATCTTGCAACTTTATAGTTTGTAATATCTGCAAACCATGGTGTTTTCTGAATGGCAAATAATTGCTCATCCGAAAAGGTTTCAAAGATCTCAATAGAGGGAAAGGACACCCCTTCTACTGGTTCTATCCGGGATAGATGATCAGCCACTTTGGTTCTCTGTCCCTTTTCTGTCTCTTATTTCTATATCAAACTCTTGCAGAAGCAACACCCATCTTATGAGCCTGGGTTTTGAATCCTGTTTTGTGAGTAGATATTTAAGAGCAGCATGGTCAGTGTACACAATCACTTTGGATCCTACTAAGTATGATCTAAACTTGTCAATGGCATAAACCACTGCAAGCAATTTTTTTTCTGTGGTTGTGTAATTTTTCTGGGCATCATTTAAAATGTGGCTAGCATAATAAATGACATGCAGAAGCTTGTTATGCCTCTGCCCTAGTACTACACCAATAGCATGGTCACTGGCATCACACATTAGTTCGAATGGTAATGTCCAGTCTGGTGCAAAAATAATCGATGCTGTGACCAGCTTAGCTTTCAGAGTTTCAAACGCTTGCAGACACTCTGTGTCAAACATAAATGGCGTGTCAGCAGCTAGCAGATTGCTCAGAGGTTTTGCAATTTTTGAAAAATCCTTTATAAACCTCCTATAAAGTCCTGCATGCCCCAGAAAGCTTCTGATTGCCATAACATTGGTAGGTGGTGGTAATTTTTCGATTACTTCCACTTTAGCTTGATCCACTTCTATTCCCTTGTTTGAAATTTTATGCCCAAGGACAATTTCTTCAGTCACTATAAAGTGACATTTTTCCTAGTTTAAAACTAGGTTGGTCTCTTGGCATCTTTTCAGAACAAGTGCTAGATGGTCAAGGCAGGAGCTGAATGAGTCTCCAAATACTACGAAGTTATCCATGAAGACTTCCAGAAATTTCTCTACCATATCAGAGAAGATAAAGAGCATGCACCTATGAAAGGTTGCAGGTGCATTGCACATACCAAAAGGCATTCTTCTGTAGGCAAACACTCCAGAAGGACATGTAAATGTTGTTTTCTCTTGGTCCTGAGGATCTACTGCAATTTGGTTGTAACCTGAATAGCCATCCAAAAAGTAGTAGTATTCATGACCTGCTAGTCTTTCTAGCATCCGGTGTATGAATGGTAAAGGAAAGTGATCCTTCCTGGTGGCTGTATTGAGCCTTTTGTAATCAATACACATACGCCACCCTGTAACTGTTCTTGTAGGAACCAGATCATTTTTTTCATTATGAACCACTGTCATGCCTCCCTTCTTGGGGACAACTTGGACAGGGCTCACCCAGGAGCTATCAGAAATGGGATAAATAATCCTAGCCTCCAGTAACTTGGTGACCTCTTTCTGTACCACCTCCTTCATGGCTGGATTTAGCCGCCTCTGTGGTTGAACCACTGGCTTAGCATCGTCCTCCAATAGGATCTTGTGCATGCATCTTGCTGGGCTGATGCCCTTAAGACACTTATGGACCACCCAAGGGCTGCCTTGTGTGTCCTTAGCTCTTGAAGTAGTGTTTTCTCTTCCTGTGGATTTAAAGCAGAGCTTATGATCACCGAAAAAGTGTCACCTTCTCCCAGAAATGCGTATTTTAGGGATGATGGTAGTGGTTTGAGCTCGGGTTTAGGAGGTTTTCCCTCTTCCTGAGGAATTTTCAGAGGCTCTTTTATTTCCTCTTATTCCTCCAGATCAGGCTGGACATCTTTAAGGATATCTTCTAGCTCTGATTCGAGACCCTTAGCCATGTTGATCTCCTCTACCAGGGAGTCAATTATATCAACATGTATGCAGTCTTTTGATGTGTCTGGATGCTTCATTGCCTCAACAGCATTCAGCTTGAACTCGTCCTCATTGACTCTTAAGATCACCTCCCCTTTTTGGACATCAATGAGGGTTCGTCCAGTGGCTAGGAAGGGTCTTCCTAGAATGAGAGTTGCACTTTTGAGCTCCTCTATCTCCAGTACTACAAAGTCAGTGGGAAAGGCAAATGGCCCAACCTTGACAATCATGTCCTCAATTATGCCTGATGGATATTTAGTGGTGCCATCAGCAAGTTGAAGACATATCCGGGTTGGTTTGACCTTTTCAACCAAGCCAAGCTTTCTGATAGTAGATGCAAGGATTAGATTGATACTTGCCCCAAGGTCGCATAGAGCTGTCTTGGTAGAAGTACCCTCTAGTGTGCATGGTATCATAAAGCTTCCAGGATCCTTAAGCTTCTCTGGTAAGCTTGTTAGGATGACTGCACTGCACTCTTCAGTGAGAAAAACTTTTTCTGTTTCTCTCCAATCCTTCTTATGACTTAAGATCTCTTTCATGAACTTAGCATAAGAGGGTATTTGCTCAAGTGCCTTTGTAAATGGAATCTTTATTTCAAGAGTCCTGAGATAGTCTGCAAAGCGAGCAAATTGTTTATCCTGTTCGACTTGGCAGAGTTTCTGAGGATAAGGTATTTTGGCTTTATATTCTTCAACCTTAGTTGCTGCAGGTTTGTTTTCTATAGAGGCAGGTTGAAAAGCCCTCTTAAGGGAGTTAGTACCAGCACTTGCAGGTGTCTAATCCCTCCCTGGTGTTTGAACGATAGAACTGGACATGGGTTGGCATTTAACGCCAGATTCCTACCCTTTTCTGGCATTTGAATGCCAGAACTGGATGTGGAATTGGAGTTTAACGCCATTTTTTCACCTGTTTCTGGCGTTTGATTGCCAGACATATTCCTCTCTGGGCTCTTACCATCCTCAGAGGGATTTCGGGTAGCAGGTTGCTCATCCTCTGTCAGTTGTTCTTTTCTTAGCTTTCTACTGCTTTGAGTTGGAGTATTTAAAGTTTTTCCACTTTTTAATTGAACTACTTGGCACTCCTCTGTTATCTGTTTTGATAACTATTGTTTTGTCTGACTCAATTGTGATTCCATATCCTTGTTAGCATTTTTGGTTTCTTGTAGCATCTCCTTAAATTCTGCTAACTACCTTGTTATAGAGGATAGTTGCTGATTGAGTTCAGCAACTTGTTCTTGAGGACTAATGTCAGTTGATACTGCCTTAGCTTCTTCTTTCATAGAGGCCTCATCATTTATGTACAGATGCTGATTTCTGGCAACTATATCAATAAGCTCTTGAGCCTCTTTAATGGTCTTTCTCATGTATATAGATCCACCAGCTAAGTAGTCTAGAGATGTCTGAGCTTTTTCTGTAAGCCCATAGTAGAAGATGTCTCATTGTACCCACTCTGAAAAAATTTCAGAGGAGCATTTCCTTAGAATCCCTCTGTACCTCTCCCAGGCATTATAAAGTGATTCATCATCCTCTTGTTTAAAGCCTTGGATGTCCAGCCTTAGCTGTGTCATCCTTTTTGGAGGGAAATATTGATTCAGGAATTTGTCTGATAACTGTTTCCATGTTCTTATGCTTGCTGTGGGTTGGTTATTTAACCACCTCTTAGCTTGATCTTTTACATCAAACAGAAACAGTAACAGCCTGTATACATCCTGATTTACCTCTTTGTCACACACTGTGTCAGCAATTTGCAAGAAGTATGCCAGAAACTCAGTAGGTTCTTCCTGTGGAAGACCGGAATACTGGCAATTTTGCTGTACCATGACAATGAGCTGAGGATTTAGCTCAAAACTGCTTGCTTTGATGGGAGGTATACAAATGCTACTCCCATATGCAGCAGTAATGGGGTTAGCATATGATCCCAGAGTCCTTCTGGACTGTTCATTTCCACTTAAGTCCATGATGGAGAAAGGGAAATGATGTGGATTGCAATTAAATTTTATATATATATATATATATATATATATATATTATTTAATTAAGGATAAACCAAATTAAAAGAAAGAAATAAAATAAAATAATTGGAAAATAAAATATAAGTTTCAAAAATTAAGAGAAAAAGTAAAATAAATAAAAAAAAATTCGAATGCTAAAATGGCTAATTAATTAAAAAGATTTGAAAAATTTTGGATATGATTTTCGAAAATTGGAAGGAGAGAAAGTGGTTAGGGAGTTTTGAAAAAGATATGTCTTAAAATTAAAGATACTTATAAAAAAGTAACCAAAGGAAAAGATTTGAAAGAGGTATGATTTTAAAATTTTAAAGATTGGAATTTTCTTAACAAGGAAACACCAAACTTAAAATTTTTCAATCAAAATAGTAAAATAGGACAAGAATTTCGAAAATTATGTCTAAAAGGAAAAAGATTTTGAAAAATTTTATAAAAGATTTTCAAATTTTGAAAATTGAAAATTGAAATTTGAAAAAATGATTTTGAAAAAGATATGAAATTATATATATATATATATATATATATATATTTTAAAAAAGATTCGAATTTTGAAATTTAAAACTAAGATAAGATAAAACTTTTAAAATAAAAAAATCTGAATTTTTAAAGTGAAATTTTGAAAATTTAATTAAAATAAAGGGAAAAGATATTTTTGAAATTAATGAGGAGAGAGAAAAATAATAAAATGACATCAAACTTAGAATTTTTATATCAAAACAAAGAAAACAAACAAGCAAGCTTTGAATGTCAAGATGAACACCAAGAACACTTTGAAGACTCACAAGAACAACAAGAATAAAATTCAAAGACTCAAGAACATAAAAAGAACACCAAACTTAAAACTTTTAGAAAACTAAAAATAAATTTTCGAAAATTAAAGAAAAATAACAAGAGAACACCAAATTTAAAAGTTTGACACAAGGTTTAATCAAAGAAAAATTATTTTTGAACAATTTTAAAAGGAAGATACCCAATTACCAAGAACATAAGCACAACGCTCTAGCTAACTGAGCTATAAATTTAACGTGTTTTTTTTTTTAAAAAAAGGTATTTAATGTATATAAAAAAATTTTTGAATACTGATAATTTGAAAACGCACAAGAAAAACAAGAAAAGACACAGAACAGGAAAAGCTAAAGATCAAACAAGAAAAATAGCAAGAACAACTTAAAGATCAATAAAGAACAATGAACACAAATTTCGAAAATTTAAAGGAAAATAAAAACATGCAATTGACACCAAACTTAAAATATGAAACTAAAGTCAAACAGAAGACTAAATCATAAAGTTATTGGTTTTAAAAAATTTTCGAAAATAATTTAGAAAAATAAAATAAGGATTTTAAAATTTTAACCAAAAACAATAATAGAAGACTCTAAACCAAAAAGAAAAATTTTTCCTAATCTAAGCAACAAAACAAACCGTCAGTTGTCCAAACTCGAACAATCCCCAGCAACAGCGCCAAAAACTTGGTGCACAAAATTGTGATTCACACTTTTCACAATTCCGCACAACTAACCAGCAAGTGCACTGGGTCGTCCAAGTAATACCTTACGTGAGTAAGGGTTGATCCCACGGAGATTGTCGGCTTGAAGCAAGCTATGGTTATCTTGTAAATCTTAGTCAGGAGATTAATGATAAAAATTACTTTTGTTTATGAAAACTAAATAATATGAAATAAAGGTTACTTGTTATGCAGTAATGGAGAACAGATTGAGGTTTTGGAGATGCTCTGTCTTCTGAATCTCTGCTTTCCTTCTGTCTTCTTCTTCACGTACGCATGTCTCCTTCCATGGCAAGCTGTATGTTGGTGG
The DNA here is from genome assembly GCF_003086295.3 of Arachis hypogaea. NCBI lineage: Eukaryota > Viridiplantae > Streptophyta > Magnoliopsida > Fabales > Fabaceae > Arachis > Arachis hypogaea. The sequence goes on from NC_092053.1 coordinate 76,393,609, forward strand.
ATCACTGTTGTCAATGGCTACCATCCATCCTCTCAGTGAAAATGGTCTAAATGCGCTGTCACCGCACGACTAATTATCTGTCGGTTCTCACTCATGTTGGAATAGAATCCATTGATTCTTTTGCATCTATCACTACGCCCGACACTCGCGAGTTTGAAGCACGTCACAGTCATCCCTTCCCAGATCCTACTCGGAATACTACAGACAAGGTTTAGACTTTCCGGATCTCAGGAATGGCCGCCAATAATTCTAGCCTATACCACGAAGACTCTTATCATGAACCAGGAGGCTAAGAGATACACACTCAAGCTAGTGCAGATAGAACGGAGGTGGTTGTCAGGCACACGTTCATAGGTGAAAATGATGATGAGTGTCACGGATCATCACATTCATCAGGGTGAAGTATGAGTGAATATCTTAGAATAGAAACAAGCGTGATTGAATGAAAAACAGTAGTAATTGTATTAATTCATCGAAACACAGCAGAGCTCCTCACCCCCAACCATGGGTTTAGAGATTCGTGCCATCAGAAATACAATATGAAACGTGTAAAATGTCATGAGATTCAAAATAAATCTCTAAAAGTTGTTTTTATACTAAACTAGTAGCAGGGTTACAGAAAATAAGTAACTAAGTGCAGATAGTGCAGAAATCCACTTCCAGGGCCCACTTGGTGTGTGCTTGGGCTGAGCATTGAGCTTTACACATGTAGATGCTTTTTTTTGGAGTTAAACGCTAGGTTGTAGCCTATTTCTGGCGTTTAACACCATAATAGGGTAAAGACTTGGCGTTAAATGCCGATTTGCGTCGTTATAACTTAGGCAAAGTATGGACTATTATATATTGCTGGAAATCCCTGGATGTCTACTTTCTAACGCAATTAAGAACGCGCCAATTGAGTATCTGTAGCTCGAGAAAATCCACTTCGAGTGCAGGGCGGTCAGAATCCAACAGCATCTACAGTCTTTTTTCAGCCTCTAAATCAGATTTATGCTCAGGTCCCTCAATTTCAGCCAGAAAATACCTGAAATTACAGAAAAACACACAAACTCATAGTAAAGTCTAGAAATGTGATTTTTATTTAAAAACTAATAAAAATATAATGAAAACTAACTAAAACATACTAGAAACTATGTAAAAATAATGCCAAAAAGCGTATAAATTATCCGCTCATCAATGGCGCATCTCACATCATTGGGAAGGACCAGTTTTTTCTCAATATTCAGATTCGTCTTTCGGTATTTGGGGAAGCGAAGCTCACAGTAGAGGTTGGGGAACTTGATTGGGTCAGTGGATGGGAGTAGCTGATTCTCTTTGTCCACATCATTCAGCGGATTTTTAACATAATTAGCATAAGGAGAAGGGGTAGAGGCTTTAGAGTACTTTCTCTTCTTTGAAGTAGTGGCTATAGCTTTTCCTTTGTCTGACATCCTGAAAAACAGATATGATATGATATAAGCAATTAGCCAAGTATATGTATAGCACTGAAAGTAAGGCATACTCATGAAGTGAGTTACGAAAATAGAATTCTTGGAATGCAAGTAACAGAATTCAAAATTCAAACCAAGTCAGAAACCAAGAGATCAAACCACAATTGCACAATGCTTATTCATTAAGCCTAAGAAATGCCATATTCAAGAGAATGATCAAAAGAGTTAAGTTGAGAACCAAAAGAGGAGTTAGTAGGTCAAACAAGTTAGAGAAATGGTTCAAAAGTTAGTGATCTGACGGTTATCGGCTCAATTAAAAGAAGTGTACAAAATAGGGGTGTAAGCATACTCCCAACCATGAAATGCATATAGTTATTGATGATGAAATATGATATTGCCAAAAAGCAACAAATATGGAAACAAGTCATCAATCAATGTAAAGATCACTAGGGTTGTATTAAGTGGTGTTGGTAAAATCGAAACTTTGAAAAATAAGTCAAACAAGAAACATTCAACACCAAGTTCGATGAGGCATAAAAGTCACAAGTTCAAACAAGAATGGAAAACCTCATGATCTATGTAACTTAATGCAAATTAGGCATGAATATAATGAATCAAAATAGCCACATAGAATAAAAACCATCAACTTGTGAGTTTATGCAAAAGAGGCACAAAATCTCAAAAGAGTTTCAAGTTATGGTCAAGTTGAAAATTCACTTGACCTATTCAATGCACAGAAGTAAGTTGACATCACAAGCAAGCAAAGAAAGTTAGAAGCATGACCAAAACTTGCAAGGAAGCTCAAGAGAAAATTTCCAAGTCCATTTAGCAAACAAGATTCTATTGACACAGAATTTCGTCAAATAGAAGCTTGTTGCATCAATTAAAACAATGTTAATCCATGAGATATGGTTAGGAAAAATCCGGTAGTATTTCAGCAGTAAATTGGCCATTTCCCAAATTCAAACAATCAATTCAGGTTCCATATGAATTCATTAACAATTAAAAACACAAAAACCATATGTGAATTCATATGAATTGAACAAATAAGCCAATCCTTCAGCAGCAAAACATCAAAAAGAAATTTAAACCAAACTAGCCAATAACAAATAACATTCTTTCCTTAAACAATGTACAGAAATACTGGCTTAAAAACAGCACCAAAACAGAATGAAACAAGAATTCAGCAGAAATCCTCACTGCACAAGCAAGCAACATGAATCCACACAAATGCTCCTAGCTGAATCCAGTGATTAGACTCGAATTAAAATAAGACTCAGCATCAACTAAGCAGGATAGGACAGCAATAAATCAATGTGCAGCAGCATCAATCAAGCCAAATTGGCACAGGAGCAAACCATACAGCACAAACAAAGCAAGAAACCCAATAGAACGGCGGCACTTTCAATCATCATCATTATTCAAAACAAACCTAAATCTACTATCCAGCTCAGATTCTCTAACCACCTAATCAACTAACATACATTTCTAACTAACTAAGCTAATTAACAAAATTAACATAAGGCAGTAAAGAAAACAGAACAGAGGAAAGACAGAGACCTGGAAGCAGAGCAGAAGCAGAAATGAGAGAAAGGGATAGAGGGGGCAGCAAGGTGGTGCTGCTAGCGGCGGTGCTCATGGCAGCGCACTTGGTCACGGCGGCAGGACAGGTTGCTAGTGGGAGGAGTCAGAGAGTGAACAGAACTAGGGGGGAAGTGAGAAGGAGAAAGTGAGGAAGGGGCAAAGAAGAAGGGAGGAGAGGAAGAGAGGTGAGGGTGATGGCGCGGCGATGGTGTCGCCGGAGGTGGCTGGTCGGTTGCTGGTTGCAGAGGCAATGGTGGTGGTTATGAGGGAAAGAAGAGCGAGAGACATTGGGAAGGGGAGTGGAGGGGCTGCACGAATGCGCTAGGGCTCTCGCGTCCCTGGGTAAGTGAAATTTTGAATCCACGCAAGCGCGCACGTTGCGCGTCCGCGTGGGTGGGAAAATAAGGAACTGGCGTGGAAGCGTCATACGTGCCTACGCGTGGATGCGAGATATGAGAATGGGCGCAGACGTGTACGGTGCGCGTCCGCGTGGTTGAGCTGGGCCAAAGGCACAAAACTGGCCCAGAGTTGGCATAACTCTCGGGTCTTTGGCCTGGGTGATGAAAAACTTCATCGACGCGCGCGCGCACTGTGCGTTTGCGCGTGGATGAGAGAATTGATGATAGGGTGCGGAGGCGCCAGGTGCGCCTATGCGTGGGTAAGGTAACACAAAGGGACGCGAACGCACCATGCACGCGTCCGTGTGGCTTGAGGCCCAGAGTTGGCCCAAAAGTGGCATAACTCTCTGGTCCTTGGCCCAGAAAGTGCGAAACCTACAGCCGGCGCACGCGCGCACTGTGCGCTTGCGCATAGCTTTTTTTTTTAAGAGCATCAAGAAGGGATCATAATCCTTCCAACCTCCTCTAAGACTCTAAGAAATTGAGGAAACTTGCAATCCAAGCAAAAACTCAAATTCAAGGAATTATCCCTAATTAAGGCATAGAATCTATAAACACCTTAGCAAGCAAAGCAAAATATACTAAGAAGAAAAGGAAAATATATGCAATGGAAGACAAGAAAGCTGAATCCTCATGATATGAGCCCCCAAAGTGGATTTCCATGGTGTGATCTATGATCCCATATCTTATCTTCGCATCCATCTTCTAGTTGATCGCCTTGATTCCGTTCGGGTGACAAGAAAGCTGAATCCTCATGAAGACACCAAACTATCCTCCTAGATTCATTTAATTGAGTACGACACCAACCTTTGCTCCTTGAAGCTTCAATCATAATGAGTCTATATTTACAACGCGTTACTAAACATCCTCCTTTTTCGCTTAATTCCACAAAGTGCCCTAAGTTGGCCATCCGTCTCAAGCAAACCATACTCAAGTGGGATAACAAAGCTAAGAGTTAGAATTTTTACCCACTCAAATGAAAGATTGGATGACAACCTAGGTGGAAGAGTTCCCAAAGATCTTGACAAAGCACGCTCTACTCCTTTCCATCCTTTTCTAGAGGCTTCCATCACTTGGCATGGTTCTTCGAGCTTTACCTCTCGCCAAGCTTCTTCAAGTTCACACTCTTCTTCACCAATTTCTTCTATCTCTTTCCCATCACTCTCATCATAGACAGGAGGTTTAGTGAAGTCTACCTCGTCATCAATTCCAAGCACAGTGGGGAAGGACTCATCAAGCTCAAAAGGATCATATGTTGATTCGGAATCATCATAAATAGGAGGGCATATTGTTTGGGACACTTCTTCCAATTCTTCATTCACAATATTCCTTGGAGGTTACACGTCCTCCTCAACATTGCTTTCTAGTTCACTAGAAGAAGGCTCAACAAGATCATCAAGGGGATTGATCAATGTGGACAAAAAATCACTAATGACGAAATCCACTTCTTGATCAATTTCCTTCGATTCTCTATCCACTTCCTCAACATCACTCTCCTCTTTAACATCCCTCCCAAACTTCGTGGGAGAGGGCTCTTCAACTTGAGATTCCCTTATGTGCTCAACATATCCTAAACATCCAACCACTACTTCCTTTTGTTCACTAATTTCCACCTCCTCCTCTTGTTGTACTTCTTGTTTTAATTCTTCCTCCTTACCATGGAGCTTCAAGTTTACTCCCTTGCCAAGCTCTTTGGTTACTTTTCCATATTCAACAATGGGAGTGCCTTGATCGCATAGGCTTAGGCGGGATGAGACCATGTTACCAATGGCTTCTACCATGATTGCCATTTTTGCTCTTAACTCTGAAAACTTCTTTTCATCCTCCTCTTGTTGCCTTAAAATATGAGATTCAAGATCTCTCAATTCCAACATGGGGGCTTCATCAGAAGGTGATGGTGGAAGAGAAGGTTCATTGTTCGAGGGAACGTTGTTATAATTGGAAGGTGGTTCATATTGGTGAAATCCTTGAGGTGGTGCATGTGGACCTTGTGGTTCATGGAAATATTGGTGTTGGAAAGGTGGTGGTTCTAGATGCGGTTCATATGGTGGTTGGTATGGTGGGTATGGGTTGGGGTCATATGGAGGTAAATGGTGGTAGAAAGCTTGTGAGTAAGGTGGTTCAAAATTATGTTGTGGAGGGGGTTCATATGTATGTGGTGGTTGTGGTTGCCAATCACAATAAGGGTCATCACACACATTGGATCGGTATGCATTAGGATTAGGATTATACCCATATGAATTCGAAGGGGGTTGTTGCCAAGAAGGTTGTCCATAAACTTGGGACTCCTCCCATCTTTGATTTCCAAATCCTTGATGGACATCCTCATTGAAGCTTCCATTTCCTACAACATAGTTTGAACCATATTCATAGCCAAAGTGATGAGAATTCATAGTGATAAGATAAGACAAAAATAAAACTAATAAGAAACAAGGAAAACAAAATCCTACAACTAGCAAAAGCCAACAAAGAAACCAAAAATCAAGCTATTCACAATATATACAATAGCCAACAACATAACACCATTGCTCATCCCCGGCAATGGCGCCATTAATTTGATGATAAGGATTGTTCGATGGTTTAGATTTTCTTCCTAAAGAAAGGAATTACTTCGTTGTAAGCATAGCTCCAAACCAACAAACAACTCTTGCATCAAATTAAGATATGGTTTTGTCACAAGTACAAACCCCAATAAAAATTTACCAAAGTATTTAGACTCCGGGTCGTCTCCCTAGGAATTGCAATGAAGTGTATGCGTATTGGCTATGGAGGGGTAAAATGAGGGGTTTGATTAATAAGAGGGCAAGAAATTAAATGACAAAATGCGTAAGTCAAACAAGTAATTAAAATAAGCAAGATAAAGGACTTTTGGCTAAGACTTAGATAATTGAGATCACTATCCTTGTCAACAATTCAAAAATTTATAATTATGCGGAACCGAGCTCATTAGGTCTACTCACTAAAGCCTTAAGTACGTAATGTCTACTCCTAGGCTTGGAGTACGTCAAATGGCTTGATCAACATCAATCTTTAAGTCCCAACCTAGGTACTAATTGACTTAGTAGTACGCTAGAGTCAATGGTTATCAAATTGATCCCCAAGGGTTCTGGAATTACCAATTCAATGAAGCCCAAGGACTCAAGATCACTTAATCCCCTTAGCCTAGGCCAAGAGTCAAGAGAACAACTCAAAAACTATAAGAAGCATTATATCAAACACCTAATGTGTAATAAAAGTAAACATCACAAAATGATAAAATTAAGGAGACCCATAAATTTCATAGGTGAGAAATCATTAATAGCAAGCAAGATCAACATAAAAGAAACATAGAAACATGAAATTGCATTAAAAGGAAATTAGATCTAACAATGTTCATCAACATACAAGAGAGAAAAATGAGAAATTGACTTTGCAACTAAAGAAATCAAGATGTATAACTGAGAAATTGTAAAAGAAACAAGATGAAATCAAGTAATTAATTCAAGATCCAAGACATTTTCACCTAATCCTAACCTAATTCTAGAGAGAAGAGAGAGCTTCTCTGTCTAGAAAACTAACTAAAGGCTCATTTTGACTAACTAATTGCTCTCCCTTTGCTTGGACTTCAATTCTGCATGAAATACACTCAGAAACAAGTTGGATTTGGGCCTCGACAGCTCAGAAATCGCCCCTAGCATTTTGCCTATAAGTGGGCCATGTGAGAGTATCGGCGCGTACGCGCCATGTGCGCGTGCGCGTCGATTGGCTGTTTCTTCATCCGCGCGTACACGGCATGTACGCTTGCACGTCTCTATGTAAAACCACTTTTGGACATGCACACCTTGTACACGTGCGTGGCCATCGATGCATTTCTAATTCTTGTTTCTTCATGCATTCTCCACTTTGTATGCTTTATTCCTCATTTCTTCCATCTAATACTTGCCTTATGAACCTTAAATCACTCAACAAATACATCAAGGCATCGAATGGAATTAAAGTGAATCAAAATCACCAATTTAAGGGCCTAAAAGCATGTTTTAACACTTAAGCACAATTCAAGGGAGAATTACAAAACCATGCTATTTCATTGAATAAATGTGGGAAAAGGTGGTAAAATCCCCTAAAATAAGCACAAGATAAACCACGAAATCAGGATTTATCATAGATATCATCAAGTAGGCCCTAGAAGTGAATTTTAGCACTAAAAAGACTGTTTTACCATTACTAGTCATTAGTTTAGTATTTAAGGAAGAAGATCACACTTGTTTCGGATCTCTTCTAGCATATTTCATTTATCATTGAATTTTCTATCAGTATGAGTTTCTAAACCTCCTAGGTTGAGGGGAGAAGCCCTGTTGGGTTCTATGAATTAATAAAAGTATTACTTTTTCTTTTCAATTCGTGTTTGATTTAATTCTAAGATGTATATTCGTTCTTCAACATGGTGAATGGGATGATCCGTGACAATCAGCTCTGTTCATCATACCAAGACCGCTTGCCTGACAACCACCCGTGTCTTCTTAGGTTCGTGTGAATACTGATAAACCCCGATTTCGTGATTTATCTTGTGCTTATTTTGGGGGATTTTGTCACTTTTTCTCACATATTCAATGAAATAGCATGATTTTGTAATTCCCCCCTTGAATTTTGCTTAAGTGTAAAAACATGCTTTTTAGGCCCTAAATTGGTGATTTTTATTTCACTTTAATTCCATCCGATGCCTTGATGTGTTTGGTGAGTGATTTCAGGTCCATAAGGCAAGTATTGGATGGAAGAAATGAGGAGAAAAGCATACACAAAGGGGAAATGCATGGAGAAACAAGGATTGGGATTTCACCAAAGGACGCGCACGTGCACCAAGCGCACACGCGTAGAAGTGATTTCACCAAAGGATGCGCATGCGTACATATCGCGTCCGTGCGGATTGAGAATTTGACATCGACGCGCAGGCGCACATGGCGTGCACGCGCCGATATCCTCACGTGGCCTACTTGAAGACAAAACGCTGGGGGCGATTTCTGAGCTGCCCGGGCCCAAATCCAACTTGTTTCTGAGTGTATTTCATGCAGAATTGAAGTCCAAGCAAAGAGGGAGCAATTAGTTTTAGCCAACATGAGCCTTTAGTTAGTTTTCTAGAGAGAGAAGCTCCCCCTTCTCTCTGGAATTAGGTTAGGATTAGGTTAGATTATTTCAATTTCATGTTTGAATGCTAGGTTTCATCTTGTTCTTTGATAATTTCTCAATTCTACATCTTGACCCTCTTAGTTTTTTTTATGCCAATTCCTCATTTTGCTCTCTTTTGTGATGATGACTCATGTTGGATTTGTTTACATTTAATGCAATTTGATGTTGATATTTCCCTACTTGATGAATTGAGTTGTGATCTCACTTTTCTTGCAATCAATAGTGATAGACTTTGATATTCTTGCATTTTATGATGTTGATTCTTATTGCACTCTGGTGCACGAAATTGGAAATCACAGTTCTTCACAAATTCGCACAACTAACGAGCAAGTGCACTGGGTCGTCCAAGTAATACCTTACGTGAGTAAGGGTCGATCCCACGGAGATTGTTGGCTTGAAGCAATCTATGATTATCTTGTAACTCTTAGTCAGGAAAACAATAAAATAATTCACTTATCAAATTTGATTGCAAGGAATAAAAGGGCAGAACACAAATTATACTTGTATGCAATGATGAAGAATATGTTGGAGTTTTGGAGATGCTTTGTCTTCTGAAATTCTACTTTCCTCTGTTTCTGATTCACGCATGCATGTCCTCCTATGGCAAGCTATGTGTTGATGGATCACCGTTGTCAATGGCTACCATCCATCCGTCCAGTGAAAAGGGTCCAGGTGCGCTGTCACCGCACGGCTAATCATCTGCAGGTTCTCAATCGTACCGGAATAGGATTTACTATCCTTTTGAGTCTATCACTACACCCAGCACTCGCGATTTTGAAGCTCGTCACAGTCATTCAATCCCTGAATCCTACTCGGAATACCACAGACAAGGTTTAGACTTTCCGGATTCTCTTGAATGCTGCCATCAATCTAGCTTATACCATGAAGATTCCGATTAAAAGATCTAAGAGATATTCATTCATTCTACAGTGGAACGTAAGTGGTTGTCAGGCACGCGTTCGTGGAGGAATGATGATGATTTTCACGTTCATCACATTCATATTGAAGTGCGAGTGGATATCTTAGATAGGAACACGCATGTTTGAATGAAAAACAGAAATACTTGCATTAGTTCATCGAGACACAGCAGAGCTCCTCATCCCCAACAATGGAGTTTAGAGACTCATGCCATCAAAAGGTACAAAGTTTAGATCTAAAATGTCATGAGATACAAAATAAATCTCTAAAAGTTGTTTAAATACTAAACTAGTAACCTAGGTTTATAGAAAATGAGTAAACTATGATAGATGGTGCAGAAATCCACTTCTGGGGCCCACTTGGTGTGTGCTGGGGCTGAGACTTAAGCTTCTCACGTGCATGGGCTGTTTTGGGCGTTCAACGCCAGGTTGTAACCTGTTTCTGGCGTTGAACTCCAACTTGTAACTTGTTTCTGGCGCTAGACGCCAGACTGCAACATGGAACTGGCGTTGAACGCCAGTTTACGTCGTCTATCCTTGAGCAAAGTATGGACTATTATATATTTCTGGAAAGCCCTGGATGTCTACGTTCCAACGCAATTGGAAGCGCGCCATTTGGACTCCTGTCGCTCCAGAAATTTCATTCCAAATGCAGAGACGTCAGAATCCAACAGCATCAGCAGTCCTTTTTCAGCCGAATCAGATTTTTGATCAGCTCCCTCAATTTCAGCCAGAAAATACCTGAAATTACATTAAAACACACAAACTCATAGTAAAGTCCAGAAATATAAATTTTGCCTAGAAACTAATGAAAATAAACTAAAAACTAACTAAAACATACTAAAAACTATATGAAATTAACCCCAAAAAGCGTATAAAATATCCGCTCATCACACTCCAAGTGTTCGATGAAATGTTCTCTTTAGTTCTTGAGTAGTTTTATCAACTCTTGGCCTAAGCCAAGGGACTTGAGTGATCTTGAGTTTTTGGACGTAATGGATTTAGTAATTTGAGAACCCTGTGTGATCAATTTGAAGCTCATTGACGCTAACCCACTACTAAGCTAATTAGTAGATAGGTTAGGACTTATGGGTGGATGTGATTAGGCCTATTTCACATACTTCCGGTCTAGGAGTAAATGTTACGTACTTAAGGCTTCGAGAAGTAGACTTAATGGGTTGGCCTTTCATAATTATCAATAGTCGGTTTGTTAACTGGGATGGTGAACTCAAGTACTCAAGTCTTAGCCAAGAGTTCCTTCTTTTGCTTTCTTTACTTACTCGCTCAATTTACTTTCTTGCCATCTCATAAACAAAACCCCTTTCTTTTTACCCCATCATAGCCAATACACATGCACTCCATTGTATCCTAGGGAGACGACCCGGAGTCCAAATACTTCGGTTAATTTTTATTTGGGGTTTGTTATTCGTGACAACTCACTCAAATTTATTTTTGCATGAACGGACTCTTGTTTGGTTTAGAAACTATACTTTACAACAAGAACTCATTCATTTGTGAATTCTAAACCATCAAAAGTTCGTTCGTCAAATACGTGACTGGAAAGCATCGAACCGCCAGCTTGATTATACATCTCTCAAACGGCTAATCCATGACTTCGTTGGGGACTTCTCGAGACACTAGTTCAGCCGATTTACGGGGAGATTAGGGTCTCTGTGGTAGAGGCTAGAACAGAAAGGCGCTCTTTGATTTGGAAGATTCGAACTTGTCTATGGCGTTTTGAGTAGGATGACCAAAGAAAATGAACTGCTAGAGCTTCACCCTCATTCAGATTAGATGATCGCGGCCATACGGCGTTTGATCCGAAGTAGAGGATATTAATAACTACGGCATTAATCACATACATCCTGTCATAGAGGAAATCATTCACACTTGAAGGAGACAGTAAGACTAGAGTTAATTCAGAAAGACAAAGCAGCTCCTGTAAGACCCAGAACTTTTGAAAAGTCCTATTTTGAACTAATCTCAAATCATATACTTATTTATAGTTTTAATTTCGTAAATTATTTTATTAAAAATAATTAAAGGCAGTTTTGATTAATTGGATTTGAAATCAATTAAGTTTTTCACCCAAACTCTATAATTATGGATTGTTTTCTTAATTACAACTTTAAGTCTTAGAAATTCATAAATAATGAGGTTTGGCGATTCAAATTAGAATTTTATCTAATTTTATAATTATTGAATTATTTTCTATATTAAATTAAAAAATTATTAGTTATGGAATAACAAGACCTTTTATACGATTTACTTTAAATAATTGATATTTTCATTATTTAATTCTTTAAGTTTTACGAATAAAGGAAATTAATTACATTATCTTATAATTTCAGTTAGAGTATTTGATTGAAAGCTAATTAGTAATTTGATACAATAACTAATATTTCTAAAAGTAAATTTATGGGTTTAATTAGATTTCAAATTAATACTCTAGATCCTAATTTGATTAAAATTAACACCAACCCAAATTAATCCTGAAATCCCCAATTCCATACACAAAACCTAACCCTAGCTTTTAACAAATTAAACCATAACCCCCCAAATGCCAACAACAGCCGCAGCCCCCTCCCTTCTAACATCACACACACACCAAACACACACACGCACACAGAAAAGAGAAACAAAACAGAAAAGGAATCAGGGAAGGGAGCACGAAGGAGAAGAGGGATCCACGGAAGAGGGAAAGGGGAGAAGGAAGACGGCGCCGGCAGGCGTCACTGCCACCGCGCCGTCGTGTCGCCACCAGGGGGGAAGAGAGAGAGAAAGCTGAGGAAGGAGAGGAGAAGAAGCACGCGCCCGTCATCGTCTTTGCAGGGTTCCTGGCACTGCCGTCGTTCTCGCTGTGAAGCCTGTCCCACCGTTGCCGCCAACACCAGAGGAGAGTGGGAGATCGAACAGAGAGCGCACGCATGGGGTAGAGGATGGCGTTGCTGAAGCTGCTGTTAGAGCCGCCGCGAAGAAGAGGAGAGGGCACTGCTTCACGCGTCACCATCGAGCTCAAAGAGTAAGGGCTGTGTCCCGCGCCACTACCATTCAAGGGGCTGAGCTTCGTCACCGTTGAGCTGCTCTGCTTCACCGTGGCTGAGCTCTGCCACTCACTGTTCTTTGGGCTTGTGGTGTTGCTGCGGGAATCACTGCCGGAGGAGGAACAGACTGAGTCATCATGATTCTGGCTGCCAGAGATGGTTCTGTGACCGTCAGAACTACCGCCGAAGCTTCTGCAGGGGGTTCAGTTACTACTCCTTTGTTACAGTAAGCGTTTATGTTCCGGTAACCCCTTTAGTCACTGTTCTGTTATACGTTGTGGTGTTGTGGCATTCATTATTATGAGAGTTAATCTCGGTTATTATATGTTGCGATTAGAGTGATTGTGGTTGCTGTGAAAATGATTTGGAGCTGAGGATAGCGGTTGCCGTCGATTTCGTGTTGAGAGAAAAGGTCCCGTTGGCGTGTTTGAGTCATGGTTTCGACGAATCGAGGTAGGGAGCTTTTTAAAATCTCAAATTTATAATTTGGAATTGTTATAAATGGATATCGATGTGAGAAACATACTTTTTAGTGATTGTACAAGTCTTATGTATTGTCTGGCTATTTTGGATGAATATGATTATATGTTTGATTGGATTATTGTTTGGTTTTGATAAATGGATTGCTGTTGAACTATTTCTTTAATGTTTTGGAAATGTGTTTAATCAATT